>NW_024424786.1:9104028-9122153 GCF_017311325.1 Ursus maritimus
GCCTTGATATCTTCCTACCCATTAAAAAACAGACTCACAAAACAACTTCATAGCAATGTTGAAAGAACACTACAGGAAGCTGCGTTCAGCCACATCTGGCGTCTCTCCAAATCCCTGGGGCTGTCACTTCTACTTGGATTTTAAAGTTCTGTGAATCTAAGGAGTTACTCTTGGCTAGTGGCAAAATGGGTGACTTTTATTTTTTTGTGTTTATTTGTATTTTCTAAATATTCTATTGTACACATGTAATCACCTCTCAAGTCAGGAAACATCTAATGCTGCTGACTTATTCTTTAAACCTATGAACCTGCAAATTTTTTTCAAGAATAGTTGACACAAGATGTTACATTAGTTTCAGGTATACAACATGAGTGACTGGACAAGTCTCTGCGTTACGCTCCGCTCACCATGGTGCAGTCTCCATCTGTCACCATGCAGCACTATTACGACACCATCGACTTTCTTCCCTTTCATCCCCAAGACTTAAACATTTTGTAACTGGAAGCTTGCGTCCCCCACTGCCCTTTACCCATTTGGTCCATCCCGCCACACCACTCCTCTCTGGCAGCCATCAGTTTCTCTATATTTATGGGTCTGTTTGTGCTTTTTGTCTCCTCATTTGTTGTGTGTTTTAGGGTCCACATGTAAGTGAAATCATATATTCTTCGTCTTTCTCTGACTGACTTATTTCTCTTATAATATCCTCTGCCTCATCCATGTGGTCACAAATGGCCAGATTTTATCCTTTTTCATGGCTGGGTCATACTCGTCTGTGTGTATGTGTGTATACACCACATCTTCTTTATCCACTCATCTATGGAGGGACACTTGGGTTTCTTCCATATCTTGGCTACTGTGAATAATGCTGCAATAAATACAAGGGTGCATGTATCTTTTTGCCTCAGTGTTTTTGTTTTCGTTGGGTAAATACCCAGCAGTGAAATTATAGAATCAGAGGGTAGTTCTATTTTTTTTTAATATTTATTTATTTATTTATTAGACAGAGACAGCCAGCGAGAGAGGGAACACAAGCAGGGGGAGTGGGAGAGGAAGAAGCAGGCTCCTAGCGGAGGAGCCTGACGTGGGGCTCGATCCCAGAACGCCAGGATCACGCCCTGAGCCGAAGGCAGACGCTTAACAACTGTGCCACCCAGGCGCCCCAGGGTAGTTCTGTTTTTAATTATACTATTTTCCACAGTGGCTGCACCGATTTACATTCCTGCCAGTAGTGTACAAAGGTTTTTTTCCCCTTCACATCCTTGCCAACACTTGTTATTTCTTGTCATTATAATTCCAAACATTCTGACAGGTTTGACGTGATATCTCATTGTGGTTTTGATTTGCATTTGCTCATGATTAGTGACATTGAGCCTCATTTCATGTATCTGCTGGCCATCTGCATGTCTTTGGAAAAATGTCTCTTCGAGTCCTGTGCCCATTTTTAATGGAGTTATTATTTTTTTTTGTAATTTTCATTTATTTTTTTGGTGTTGAGTTTTATACGTCCTTTATGTATTTTGGATATTAACCTGTTACTGGTTGCATCATTTGCAGATATTTTGTCTCATCCAGTAAGGTGCCTTTTTGTTTCATTGATGGTTTCCTTTGTTGTGCAAAGGCTTTTTTTCTTCCTTCCTTCCTTCCTTCCTTCCTTCCTTCCTTCCTTCCTTCCTTCCTTCCTAACTTTTCTTTCCTTTTTCTTTCTTTTCTTTTCTTTCTTTTTGTATGTAGTCCCAATAGTTTCCTTTGCTTTTGTTTTCTTTGTCTTGGGAGATATATGTAGAAAACTGTTGGCTAAGGTCAAAGAAATTACTATGTTTTTTTCTAGGAGTTTTATGGTTTCAGGTCTTACATTTACGTCTTTAGTCCATTTCTGAGTTAATTTTTGTATAGAAAGTGTCCAGGTTCATTTCGTTTTGCATGTAACTATCCATCTTTCCCAGCAGCATTTATTGCAGAGACTGGTTTTTTCATCACTGTATATTCTTTTTTTTTTTTTTTTTTTAAAGATTTTTATTTATTTATTTGACAGAGATAGAGACAGCCAGCGAGAGAGGGAACACAAGCAGGGGGAGTGGGAGAGGAAGAAGCAGGCTCACAGCAGAAGAGCCTGATGTGGGCCTCGATCCCATAACACCAGGATCACGCCCTGAGCCAAAGGCAGACGCTTAACCGCTGTGCCACCCAGGCGCCCCTCATCACTGTATATTCTTACCACCTTTGTCACACAGTGACCACTGAAGTGTCTATGTCTGGGCTTGCTACCCTGTTTCATTGATCTATGTGTCTATGTTTGTGCCAGTATCATACTGTTTTGATTATTACGTCTTTGTAGTATATCTTGAAATCTGAGATTGTGATATCTCCAGCTTTGTTCTTCTTTCTCAAGATTGCTTTGGCTATTTGGGGTCTTTTGGGGTTCCATACAAATTTTAGGATTATTCTAGTTCTGTGAAAAATGCTGTTGATGTTTTGATAGAGATTGCATTGAATCTATAGATTGCTTAGTGTAGTATGGACATTTTGATAATATTACATCCTGTAAAGCGTGAACATGGAATATCTTTTCTGTCATCTTGAATTATTTTCATGAGTATTTTATAGTTTTCACAGTATAGGTCTTTTACCTCCTTTGTTAAGTTTGTTCCTAGGTATTGTTTTTGGTGCAACTTTGAATGGAATTATTATCTAGATTTCTCTTTCTGCTATTTTGTTCTTAGTGTATAGAAATACAGCCAATTTGAGGCACCTGGGTGGCTCAGTCACTTAAGCATCAGACTCTTGGTTTTGGCTCAGGTCATGATCTCAGGGTCGTGTGTTCAAGCCCCACTTTGGGCTTCAGGCTTGGCATGGAGTCTGCTTGAGATTCTCTTCCTTTCTCTCCCCCTTCTGGTTCTTCCCCCTGCTCATGCCTGGGTGGGTGCACCCATGCTCTCTCTCTCTTAAATAAATCTTCTAAAAAAGAAGGAAATGCAGCCAGTTTCTTGATATCAATTTTGTATCCTACAACTTCACCGGATTCATTTATTGTAAAAGTTTTTTGATTAAGTCTTTGAGGCTTTCTATGTATAGTATTAGGTCATCTGTAAATTGTGACCGTTTAACTTCATCAATTTGGATGCCTCATATCTTTTTTTGTTTTGGTCTGATTGCTGTGGCTGTGATTTCCGGTTCTATGTTGAATAAAAGTGGTGAGAATGGACATCCTTGTTTTGTTGCTGATCTTAGGGGAAGAGCTGTTTTTCACTGTTGGGAGTGATGTTAGCAGTGGCTTTTTCATATATGGCCTTTATCATATTGTGGTATGTTCCCTCTAAATCCACTTTGTTGAGAGTTTTTATCATGAACAGATGGCAAATTTTGTCAGGTGATTTTTCTGTGTCGATTAAGGTGGTGATAGGATTTTCGTCCTTCATTTTGTTGATGTGGGCGGGACGTTGACTGATTCACACATATTGACCCATCCTGCCATTTCCGGAATAAATCCCACTTGATTGTTGGGAATGAGCCTTTTAATGTATTTTTGAATGGGATTTGCTAAGTTTTTGCTGAGGATTTTTGCATCTATTTTTATTAGGGATATTGACCCATAGTTTTGTTGCACACGTGTGTGTGTGGGGGGGGTATCTTTTTCTGGTTTTGGAATCAGGGTAATGCTGGCATTGTAGAATTTGAACCTGCAAATTTAAGAGGCCAGGAGGGAAAAACTACTCTCTATCTAGAAGAAAACTTCTAAGTCTTAAGGCTTAGAATATAGGCAGTGTTCAACCCTGCTGGGCTTCTGAACCGATATCTGAAAGCTAATGGATCATGGAACACGCTAATAGAGACAGTGCATACATGTTCCCGCTCTAAACCCCAACTCTTAGCTGCATGTGCAGAGGTAGCTGGTGTGGCGTCTTTATTCTGGCCCATTACTCCGGGGAAAACACATGTGATATGGCACTTTTCTCAGTTTCCTTGATGGGTTTTATATTTCCCTTCTGTACGTATATTAATAATTGCTAAGTGTTGCTCTAAGGTGATGCAGTATTGCCTAGAAGCTGCTTTACCAAAACAGTTGCACATGTTTTTCAAGTTCCTTCTTATAAATAATGTCTATTTAGTCCTCAAAAGTAATAGCAATTCTTATCCTTTATAGAAAAGAAAAAAGACCTAGAGATGTTTTGATGTTCCACAGTGTGGGAATAGACACACTTAACTTCACTCAGAGATTCCCAAACCGTCGGAATATGTCGGTATATTTCACTTATACATTTATTCACACATTGCTGAACCATAAAAACAACTTGGAAAAATGCATTTACGTAAAATCAAGTAAGTCAGAAAAATGAAATCGATTATCACCTTTATTATTAATTTGGCTAAATTGTCTGTTTTATGGCTTACTTTACCTGAGAGGTTCTTTGGAAATTTCGTATTTGGCCTGTGGACTCGCATGTTCTTTACAGGATGCATCGTGGTAGTTAGGGCTTTGGTTGCAGGGTGGAGTTGCAGGTCCCACCTCTACCGCTTGAAATTGTACTTTACCAGCTTCTTCATTGATCAAGTGGAAATAATCAATAGTTTCTATCTTGTAGGATAGTTTGATCAGTAACGGCGTAAAATTGCTTGCAACAGTGCCTGGTACACAGTAGATCTCAATGACTGCGTGCGTTTATTCTTCTTATCGAAGGAAGTTGCTTTTTGTGGGTGACAAACATGAAACAGAACAAACTTCCCTAAAACCAGGTTTAGCAAGGCACTAGGATCCTCTCTCTGTTTAGGTTCAAAGGCTGGTTCCCTAGTCTCAGTTGCCATCGTTTTTAGTAATCCAGTCCCCTTCCCTGTTCATCTTGCCTGTTTATATAAATAGTGGTTCATTCAGTGAGAAAAATGATCTCTGTCCACTTTAACTTGCGGTGATTTCTCTGCCACAAACTTAAAGTGTCTGTTCATGTCCGTCTCTCATTCATTCATGGAACACTTGCAGCCCTGCTTGGCCCACTTGATAATAATACTGTATAAATCAGACAGAAAAGGCCACTGCCCCCAAAGAGCTTGTCTTTAGGACCATGGTCTATATAATATTTTTGAAATTTCCATGTATCATCTTTCACTCTCGGCTAGATTTTATTCTCTTTCCAGTGCCCGACATGGTGCTTTTTGCATCCATTGTAGGAGCTCAAAAAGTACATAAGGAGTAATAATGATAGAAACTGTAGCCATTCTTTTTTGAGTCTTTGGAGTACCAGCTCTGTGCTTCATCTGAAACATCTCATTTATTCCTTACAGTCCAACGAAGTTCGTGTTACTCTCTTCATTTTAGAGTCAAGGAAGTTGAGTCTCAGCAAGTTTAAATAACTTCCCAGTGTCACAGATCTGGTTAGTGGAAGACTCTGAATTTGAATCTGGGTATATTTCATTCTAACACCCATATTCTAACATGTTTGGCTATACTAGATGGATGGAGGCACGGGTGCATGCATAATTAGGTGAATGAATTTGATCTAAAGGAAATTTCAGTTTTGTTTGTATTCACTGGTTTTCCTTATTGGCCACTACTTTTCAGTCACCCTTGATTCCTCCTCCCCTTCGTGAGCTCTAAACATTGAGGTGCCCTGGGGCTTTCTTCATGGACTTCTCTTTCTTTTAACTTTCTTGATGATTTCATCCAACCCGCTAGTTTGAAAGAGCATCTGTGTACAGTGATGCCCATGATTACACCTCATCCCTCCATCCTAGATTCAGCTATTTATTTTACTGTTCACTTTATATCTCCACTTGATGTGCAGAAAGCACATAAAAGTTAACACATCCAAAACTGAGCTCCTTATACTCCCGTCCTCCCCAAACCTGCTTGTCCTTCAGTCTTTGTCATCAGTTAAAGGCAATCATTCCAGTTGCTTAGGCTAAAATGTCAAGTGTCATCCTCGATTTCTATTTCTCACATCACACAACGAATTCATCAGCAAATCCTACGGACTCAATGTTGAAAATCTATCCATACTCCATCTGACCACATCTCACCATCTTTATTGCCATTATCTGGTTTAAGCTGCCATCAACTCTCACCTCTGTTACTGTGATAGTGTCTTAAACTCCTCAGTTTCTGCTCTTGGACACACCTCCCCTTGCCCCGTCTCTTCTGCACACAGCCGATAGTGTGATCCTTTTAGAGTGTAAATCAGATCATGTCACTTGTCTTCTCAAACCTTTTCAGCAGCTTCCTGATTCACTCTGTAAATGCCAAGCTTTGGAGTCCTACCTCGTCTGCTATGCCCTCACCTCCCAGAGCTCATCTCCTCCTACTCTTCCCTGTACTTAGCCTCTTCCTGCCACACTGACCTCCTTGCTGATCTGTAAACACACCAGCCAGGTTCTTTCTCTGGGACTCTGCGATGACTTTTTCCTTGGCATGTCTCATTCCCTCACCTCTTCATTTTATTCCTATGTCACCAAATCAGTAACACCTGTTTAAAATTGCAGACCATTCTTCATCCCTGTCCTCCTTTCCCTCTTATGTTCTCCGTAGCAACATCACCCTCTTAGCCGTAGATGGTAAGCAATATGGAGGCAGGGATATTTGTCTATGGTGGTTATTATTCCAGCCCCAGGGCATCGCCTGGTACGTTTTATATACTCAGTAAATGAAAGAGTAATTTGCATATTTACTTGTTGACAGTCACTGTGCTGAGCATTTGGAATCATCATGATTCTTTTATAATTAAATAAACTTATTGTATATACTTTACAGATGAGACACCTGAGCTTGGAAAGATGAAATATTTTGCTCAACTGTAGACCTGGGTCTGCTTCACCTGCAACCCCCTGCTCCAAACAATTACATCCTGCTGTTTGTAGTAGGCCGGCCCAGGCCCCTCCTAGAAATACATGCCTTTTTAGCCATCCTGAGACATTTCCTTTTGGTGTGCTGTAATATGGGCATTTCTCAGTTTCTTGCAAGGGATTAACATGCATTCATTAGGGGAAAGGAGGAGATTCAGTGCTAGTGATTATTTTTCTTTCACTGAGCTTAATAAGGGAGTGGGTTGGGGGGGAGGTTTGGGATCAGAATTTATTTTAAACGACATTTGCTGGAAAAATGGTTAAACACCTGTTTCAGTTCTTGCAAGGCAATAATCTGCCATGTCTTCGAGTGGCAGCCCGTCTCCCTGGACACCTCTGAGGTGAGCTCAAAAGGCGGCTATCCGGCTTACTTTGGGGCCAGCCTGACTTAGCTGTTTCATCTGTATTTCTGGTTTTCCTTCCTACTTTTCAAGCTTTTGCAAGGCAGGGATTGTGTCTTCTATTAGTGAGTGAAGCACTGGTGACTGTTAGCAAAAGTGAGCAGACCTAAGTTCCAGACTGGCAGAGTAAAGGAGCACATGACCGCGTGAAGTCCATTCCTGAGACGCCTCCTTGAGACTCCGCACACCAGGCCCAGAGCTGATCCCGAACTCAATGCCTGTTGATTCGGCCATTGCACAGTCAACTCTCACTGATGTCATGGTTCGCTCTGCACTGGGCCACGTCAGCGATAACCACCTCTCAGCTTCTGGGTTCTTCAAATGGGACCCAGAGGACAGAGGGTTTGTTCGAAAGCGCATTATTCCCTGACTCCTTATAGTCCCCCCGAAAGACCTGTTTTCTCCTGTTTTGAGTTTTAGCAGAATGCAGCCTAGTGTCCCTGAATCCTTTGTCTTTGCTCTGAAAATCTCACTTGTTGGACCAATGTGAGCAGTTGAAAGGCGTTACAAGAAGTCGGAGTGCTGGCGTGGGCCTGGCCGTGCAGAGAGCGAAGCTAAGCTGTGGTCCAGGTGCCACTTCATGCGGAATTCTTGCTGCGGCTCTTTTCCAGTGGCCTAGCTCCTCTCGTGCTGACGTTCAAAAAACAGAAAAAGAAAAGAAAAAAAAAATTAGGTTGGATTTAAGTCTGCAGGGAGAACATGTCTCTATACTTGGTTCTTAGAAACTCTTTTGTTCCCTGTGGAACCCAGCTGAAAATAGAGACAAAACAAAATGTAATAATATAAAAATTTTATGTACCCAAGCTCCAGAAACTATTCTACATTATAAGAATGTTTTTCACCCAGCACATAAGATTTCTGTGTTCGGGGCAGTTCCTGGGAGATTTTGATTAAATTAATCCACGCTAGAGAGGGCATTGCTATTTGAATTGAAGGCTCTCCCTGTGAGTCTGACGTGCAGCCGGGACGGAGAGCTGCTGTTCTCAGCAGTCTCTGGGCTGGGTGTTAAGAGAATCCTTGCCTCCTGCAGAGTTAATGTAGTGCCTTAGCGAGAGAAAATATAAACCATTCAGAGCTTAAAAATCTTTAAGGAAATTTAGGGTCTTTAAATTAATGATTTCCATGCCAGAGACCCACTCAGCATGACAGAGAGCAGGGGTGACAGGTAGTGCCCACTGAAGAAATGAGAGGCCGGGATTGACCAAATCAGTTTAATTTATATATTTCTTTGAGCATCTACTGAGAATGCCTCCCAGGCTGATTTTATTCTAGCCCTCCCCCCCAATACTTCTCTCTCCTTTGTATCCACACTCTCCTCCTTTCTACCTTCCTTCTTTGATTTCTATTTCTCTATTTCCGTTGTACTGATTTCTCTTTTTGCCCAGAGTACGAGATGTGGTGTATTCGTGTTGTCTGCACTATTTATTAAGGAATTTATGCCCTCAGTGATTGATTTAAAAGCAGATTATTTGGACATTTTCTATTTCTTTTAACTGAAAAATTCCTGGAGTATTTTTTTAAATGTACACGTCCTCCTGAAAAGTTGGCATCCCCAGACTCTGCTCTTCCCCTCTTGTGAGTTGCTGCTAGACTCTTAATAGAACCCGATTACCTCCCTAAGTTAGCCCAGTACAAGGTAAATTAGAATTACGTGAGCTGGTAACCACTCCTTTCTCATCCTCCATATCACGTGTGGATTCTTAAGTGTTAACTTTGGTGTTTCAGAAACAAGCACAGAAATGCACAGATTTTCCACTCGTCTTCAGAAATAAAGGGATCAAGTGAAACACAGAACAATTGTTGGCTCCCCTGTAAGCACCTTGTTTGGATGTCGGGGGTGTGTGTATTCTCCTTTACCTTCCTGACATTCATTCAAAGTGGAAAAGACCAGGGTTCTATTGTCAATAACTGGCAAAGTTAAGCTTATTTAAACTTCATATCATAATTAGGTCTGTACTGTCTTCCTTAAACTTTTTTTTGGCGGCGGGGGGGGGTCAATTTGGTGTTTGAGTAACAAACTTGTTTTGTTTCATAGGTTTAAATTTGCTGGGTTTCCCAGTTCATACCACTTCTTCCTTGATATCATCCTCCTTCCTCTCTCCGTCTCCATGGTCGCCCTCACCACCACCACCACCACCACCACCACCACCACCACCACTGTTACCTCCCAGAGGCACTAGGAAAACCCAGCTGAGCCCTGAGTCTCTGTGCAAGAGCGCGACCTATCAGGCTTGTGTTTGAAAACTCCAGTAGAATGACTTTAACTAGATTAATCCGATTTTCTGAGTTCCAAGTTTATATTGACTTGAACTGCTTGCCGCCTGAGTCTTGGTTTCAGGCTCACAGTCCCAAGAGGAATCAGGAGAGGAAGGAAAGGAGCTGGGGAAGGGTTCAATAAAGGGCACAAAAGAACATATGATTTAAATAAAGGGAAGAATCACCTAATGCGTTAGCTTCCAGCGTTCAGATCCCCCTCCATCCGTTTCCCTAACACAAGAGAAATGGAAAAACCATTTGCTGCTTTCATTTTGATGGCAAGTACATTCTCCCTGAAAACAAGATTAAATCTCTTCAGATGTCCCCGTCCTCAGCATGACCTCTCATGACCTGCTGACTAGGTACTTGACAGATTGCCAGCACAGGACTAAAGGAAGTGATCAGAAGCTCATCACAACACGGTAGGTGAAAGGTGTGCACAGGTTTGGGGAAGTAAAGCCTGTAGTGTCGGATGTTGGCTTGTTAATCGAACTTTCCAATGACATGAGCTATTTTTCAAAGAGTCCGGAGGAGACAGTCGGTGCAACGGGTATGTTCTGTAAGAACATTATTACTGCCCTTATGTGTCTGGGAGTAGGAACTGTGGATGGATAGGAAGAGTCCCTAAGTTGTCCTGGTTAAAGCCTTCTCACGATTGGAAGATTTGATGTACCTCTGTGGTTGGGTGGTTTGCACTTTTTGGAGACGCCCTTCGACCTTTCAGTTGCACAGACAACTGTTATAGAGGTAGGGTCTTGGGCTGGAGTGCCTTTTTTGTGCAGCCTTTTGATATGCAGCTAATGCTATTGTTAAACCAGCAGCTTGGGGGCTAGGGTCCTTCTGTGTTTGGCTTTTAGTTCTATGTCTGAGACCGGTGAGCTTACTTGATGAAGACTCAGTGATAATGTGAAGCAGTGTCTGACCTCCTACAACTCCATTTCAGACATGCTTGGTCTTCGTTTTTTTATTTCTTTCCTCCTTTCTTTTGGTTTTATTTCCTTGTAGCATGTTCGCTTTTACCTGTTTAACTCAGTGGGGGGGGGGTATGATATCTAAAGTTCCTGGGGGTTTTGTAAAAAAGGTTCAGAAACATACTTGCTAATTTTATTTTGTTCAGATTAGAGCAGTAATGTGTGTTCATTGTAGAGAATGATGATAAAAGTCCCCGACGATTTTCACCCCTCTACCCCAGTTAAATTACCATTCGTCTTGTGGCACATTTACTTCCAGGCGTGTGCGTGCATGCACGTGTGTGTATCCGTATCTTCGTCGGTTTTTACATCAGCATCTATAGTTGAACGAAATGGCTGTCCTACTTTCAATACCACATTTCTCTTTAATATTATTTGCATTTTCCTAATCTGTAGATTTTTTTAGAAAATGATTTATAATAACAGTGTAACATTGCACTGTTCAGATATATCAATCTCTGCATTTCCCTGCTGCTATCTACGGAGGTCATTTTCAGCTTTCACTTTTATAAAGAATGCCTCAGTGAACAGCCTTGTATATAAATCTTGTTTAAATCTCTGACTATTCCCTTTGAATATATTCTCATGTTAATACTCAGAATTTATTTTTTTTTATTTCAGGTAAAATACCATTTCTTTGGGGCTGGATAATTCTGTAATTTGTAAAATGTGCTGATAAATACGAGGTAGCATTGTGTTCAGGGAGAAACTGGATTTGAGTTTAGGAAACGTGGACTGAGGACAAGTTGTCCTTCTTAGCTGTGTGACTTCAGGAAGGTGGTTCAACACTCTGGTTGTTTCTTTTTTTTTTTTTTCTTGTTTGCACAATGCAGGATATGAAACTTGTCTTTTTCCTCTTCTTAGGATCAAAGGAGATAGTGAAAATAGCACTTTTGTATACTTCGAAGCACTTTCCTCTGTGAGGTTTTGGGTAATACATCTTTGTGTAGCAGGTATTTTCCAGTTGGGGGATATCATTTTTTTTGTTTAAGTGTTTTAGACAATGGGAAGATAAAATAAAAATTCATATGGGGGCGCCTGCGTGGCTCAGTCGGTTAAGTCTCTGACTCTTGATTTCAGCTCAGGTCATGGTCTTGGGGTTGTGAGATTGAGCCCTGCATCGGGCTCTTTGCTGGGCGTGGAGCCTGCTTACGATTCTCTGTTTCCCTCTCTTTCTGCCCCCCTCCCCCCCCAATTCATGTGCCTATGGTCTATTTTAAGAAATAAGACATTTTTTTATGTACTAATTACTAATCTAATTGAGGCATCATACCCCATTGCAGTTGCACTGCCCCTCCCTCCCCCAAAGAAATTACTCTTAACAATTAAGTCCTTATTCTCAGTATGTCTTTAAAACTTCACTGGCTTTGAAGGTAGACATTTTATTTCTGTGTTACAGGTTGTCAACCTTAAAGTCGTAACATCCAGACTTAGCTTACCAACGTGCAAAGTTAATATTTTCATCCTCCTTCTGAGCAGACTTAGAATGCTGTAAATCCAAACACCTATTTCTTTTGTTACTTTTTCTCAGAATTTTAGGCCTATTTTGTTTTGTTACTACACTATACTATTTATGCTATATATTAATTTGATTCTAGATTTTCTGTTATTGTCTATCAGCATTTTAGAGGCATTATACCATCGTCTTCTGGTTTCCCTTTGTTGGTGTAGAGAGGTATGCTGCTGTGATCGTCATCGTTCTAAAAACTACTTTTTTGTAGGTGATGCTTTTACTTTACTTGCATAATCTGTACTTCTTTTGTCATCGGCAGTTTTAGTATGACTTATCCATGTGTGAATTTCTTTCTAGTTAACGTGTTCAGTATTAATTTCCTGGATTTGAGGATTGGTGGTAATCATAAAATCTGGCATATTTTCAGCTCTTCTCTTCAAGTATTGTCTCTTCCCTATTCTTGCTATTCTCCCTCCCTTAGAACTCCAATTTAGGTTTCCTTCCTTTGCTTCCGTGTCTCTTCATTCATACTTAGATACTTGCCATGGAAAGCACTGTGCTGCATTTTTGGTAATTCATTAGAATATACCTGCCAGTTAACGAATTCTTTCTTTAGTTGTGGAATTTGTGACTTCAACGATTACACCCATACATACATGCATACACAGCCTGCATGTACACACATATCACATATGTGTGTGTATACATACATGTATTTCTAGAAGTTCTGTGCTTTTTCAAGTCTACCTGATCCCTTTTGATAGCATGTTTTCCCCTTGTTATATTTTTGGATTCCATCTTCAATTTTGCAAACAACTTAAAACATACATATTTATAATATGTATTGGAAAATTCTATTGTCTAAAGTGGATATTTGTCTCATTTAACTCTTGGTTTTTTATTTGCTTACTCTCACTCATGGTGCCGTGTTTCTTTGTTTAGTAATTGTGGATTGTGAACTCATTTTCAACAGCAATTAGCAATGGGAATCCTGTGAAGCCTGGATTAAGAGTAGATCTGCAGAGACCAGTACTGTTTGATGGAAATGTCGACAGTGATGAAAATGTTTTATTTCTAGCATGCTAGCCACTATTGTAGTCACTAGTCACATGTGACTATTGAACGCTTGAAATATGGTTAATGTGAGCAACTGAATTTTCAGTTTAATGTTAAAGTTTTCATTGAGTCACATATGGCGAGTGGCCAACTTCCTGGGCAGCACAGGGCTAGAGAGTATTTGCTTTTTGCTTCTTTCAGAAGCACCTGAAAACTACTCATTTGGGGCCACTTTATGTTAACTTTGTGGCCTGAGGTATTCCATACTACACAGATGAGCACAGTTTATCCTGAAATGGTCGGTATAAGCCTCTGGCTATGCAAATTCAGGGAGATATTTTCTTATATACAAGAAGGGCACATTCCTTATCCATGTCTCTCTTTTGGTGGGCAAAATTTTAGCCCGCATAGCTCTTTAGAAGTCCCAGGTTTGTTTAAAGATGTCATTTTTAATCTTGGGAAAATCCAGATCCTCCTCTTCTTCCCCAGACATTGAAATCTGCCAGTCATTTGGTCAGAAGTCACTTACAGGTCTGGTTTTTACCTCCCTTGTCTTTTTTTGGCCCCTGGAAATTTCCTCTACTCTCTTAAAAGCTCAGCTAGTCATTTGGAAGAGGATTTGTTAAATTTTATCCAGCATTACCAACTGTGATAAAATAGGCAGTTATCAGGACATTTATTCTGCCTTACTGTTGGAAATGAAAATGTTACCAGTTCTTTTTGTCTGATTTATTTGTACTGGACAGATACTGGAAGTCTTTCTTGCTGGGCATGAAGAGGTATTTGTTGGTAGTTAAGTAACGGAACAGAAATGTAAAGAGGTCTTTTCACAGTCCATTAAGTTCATGAACAGGGTAGATGAGACATGATACTTTGTATTGGAAACTAAATACTGTTTGTTTATAGTTAGTGTTTAGCATACCTAGTTTGTGAGTAAGCTGCAAGCATCTTCTTCCTCCAGCTGCATCAAGGCACATGGGATTATTGATTTGTGAGCCCTGAGTCCATGTTGTGAAGGTCAAATTACTTTATTTCAGCTGTATAAGAAACCGGGAGGCTAATAGTGAAATTCAATTAGCTAGGCGATAGGTTGCATATTTGTTTTTGGAAAAAGGATCTTGGTTTGATGAGTCTGTTGGTGATAAGTCTATTATTTCTATCCCTCTCTATTTTAAAATGCATATATGAATTAGATGCAAGTTAGTTGCTAGGAAAAGCAACTACGTAATGTAAGAGAAGGCCAAGGGTAATCTGTACTAGAAAGAGAAACATAGGACTACTCTTTGGTTAATACAAGCCCTACTATGCAGCATTTTAGAAATACTCTGTAGTGTTGCACATACTGATTTCTGTCATTATAAAATCGATGATGTAAGTGAACGTTTTAGGTTGTGCTTTCTGCTACAAGTGTTCCCCCTCCCCCTCCCTGCCCCACCCCATAGTAAGATGTCTAGATGCTGGTTCAATGATGCCATCAAGGATCAAGGCTCTTTTTTTTCCTCCTTCTCCCATCCTTAGCATGTTTTTTTAAATCTTTAGGCTTGCCACATGGTTGCAGGGTAGCTCTGTACTCTAGACATAACATTCTTGTTGAAAGTAGGAAGAAAGGAAAATAAATGTCAGTTTTGTCTGTCCCGTTAATCAGGAGAGAAAAGCCTCACCCTAAAACTCCCGCAGCAACAGTCTTCTGTCTCATTGGATGGTAGTATGTCACATGGCCACCCCTGGCTGCAAAGAATGTTGGGAAATTAGATGTCTCACTTTTTCCAGACTAGTAGAAGGTAGGCAAGGGAGGAGTAGGGAATAGTTATTGAAATAGTTAAATTAACAGTGCTACAGTGGGTGTTAGAGATTTAGGATGGGTGGCATCTATGACTCGGATGAGAAAGTCACATAGCGGGAGCCAGGAAGGCCCACTTGGTTCAGCTCTGCCTTCTGCATGCATATATTGGTGTAGACCTTGAGGACTTTTCATCTGCAGACCCAGCCCCATTCAGTGCGAGTCAACCCTGCATGCACCAGCTGACAGGTAGGGTCTGGAATTAATCTTGTCCTAACATCAGGCTTCTGGAATGCATGGCTGAGACCTTAGCTTCCACTTGTTTGCTGAGTGTTCATGCTATCTCCAGGTGCCAAGGAGTTACTCCAATCTCAACGGCACGTTTTCAGCCGTTTCTTTTCCACTGAAGACTCTGATTGTCACCCAGCATGCTGGGTTGAGGTTCAGACACTTGCATTACTTTCATGCAGGCTTCTCCTCTTGATGCTCTTTGCCGAAGTGTGGCACCTTCAGTGCCGAGAAGCTCCTGCTGCTGGGCTGGCTGTCACGATTCCCACCGACGTATTAAATCAAGATGCCAAAGGGGCTAACTGAGGCTCAGTATGACTTGGGAATACTTATTATTTTATTTGCCCTCTTCTCAGGCTTAAGCTTTCCTGACGTTCACATCTTACCCTTCCTCTTGTTACTTGCTTCACTGTCAAGCCTGCCCAAGCTGTGTCAGTCTTTAGAACCAAAGCTGTCCGAAGTCCCTACTCCTTCCCAGGCCTGACACAGAAGTGGCCAACAGACTGTTTAGGTCTTAGTCTTCCAACCCTAACCAATTTTAACATGGCCTGAGAATTCTTGGATTATTCAGATACCTTCTGTTCTGCTTCTAAGATCTAAAATTCCACAACTAGCAAGTTCCTCATTTTAGCCGGTTTAGTTATCGGCACCTCCTAGGTTCCAGGCTCTGTGGTGGGAATACAGTTACATAACACGTTAGTGTCTACATTATAGCCTGGCGGAGAAGCTCAGAATCAACACAGTTACCACAGGGTGAGGGTTTTACGAAAGGAGTAATAAACAGTGGCGATGCAGGGCTCTGAGCCAACCTGTGAAGCTTGGAAATGCCTCCCTGAGGGACAGGTTGGGATAGTAGGTGACGTAGGGGGGCAGGTGGGTCAGGCAACCTATAGGGCCAGAACATGGGCAAGAGTGGAAGGGCCAGGGAACGGAGAGCACGGCCGGCTTCATGGGTGAGTGACCTGTGGACTTACACAGGACCCTACCTGGAGAACCGCCTCACCCTTCGTTTAATGCTCTGTTGCTGCCATCTTGAAATTCTTAATTTTTGAACAAGGGGACCCCACATTTTTATTTTGTACTGGGCTCCACCAGTTATGAGGCCGGTCTTGATTGAGAGGATCCAGTATGCTAAGGGTGGATGTCGGGGTAGAGGGAGAAGTAGGTAGTTTTTGAAAAGAGAAATACTTGTGGAAAGGTGACAAAATTACCTTTTCTTTGGCCATTTACAGTCAACAAATATTAAGTGACTACTGCACATTCCAGACAGTGTGCCTAGTACTGGAAACTACAGTGAATAAAACCACCAAACAAACGTTGCTGCTCTCAGGGAGCCCCCTTTGTAGTGGGGGGGGACGGGAAGTAACAAATAACAGTATGTCAAGTGCTCTGACAAAGAGATGCAATAGGGTAGGAAGAAATGATGGGAGGGTGTTGGTTATATGTGCTATTCAACATAAATTGGTCAGGCAAGGCGTGGTCATGTAGCTGGGGCATGGAGAGGGGGAGGGGTCAGAGGGGAGCCCAGAGAAGTGATCATGTGGGTCTTTGTTGGCCATGGTAAGTAAGGACTTCGGATTTTACTCTAAGATAGGCAGCCATTGGAGAGTTTCCAGCAGAAAAATGACATACTTGATACCCTAAACGTACTCTGTTGAGAATAGGCTGTTGGGAGGCAAAGGTAGAAGCAGTAAAACTCATTATGCTATTGTAATAATCTAGCATAGAGGATAGTATCCTATTAGTTTTAGTAGAAACATGGTATGACAAGTGGTTGGCTTCTGGTTGGATATATCATTAAGCTGATTAGATTTGTTGATGTTGTGGATATAGTGTGTGAGAAAGGGTGAAATTGAGGTTGATCTCATATCAGTCATCTACATGTTAGTGTAAATAAGCACATGTAATTCCTCTCTGAGGGCAAATTTGATTAACCAGAATAAACTGTTTAGGGAGATGAAAAGGAAACAGAAAGGATTGGAAATATTTTAAACTTCATATGCTTACTGTTTTGCCTTGTTAACTTTAAGGAGAAAACTAGTGAAATAATATTTATATTATCTACAGGATTGAAACAAAGCATTTCTTTAAAGATTGATATACGTAAGAAACAGTGGGCTTGCCCAATGCCTTGTTTTTTAGAGTAATTTTATCATTTATGCGTTTATGCTAATAGTTTTCAAAAGTTTAATGACAGATCCTGGCCTAGTTACATTGGACCCACCATCGACATGTGTTAACAAACAGATATCTGGGGCTCTTTGCTTCCAAATTCTGATGTATTACTGAGTGTGTGTGCTTTAGATTTTATAAAACTTGGTATTTGGGAAACTACTATCTATAATATTTCTTTGATGATACTTAACCAAAAACTGGATATGAAAATTTTGGACTGGCAAGAAAGCAAATAGTGTGAGAATCATGTATTTAATGAGTAAGCCAGCCACTTACAAGATGTGGGATAAAATTCTATTCATCTTCATACCTTTTGAAACCTGGGGGAAAAGAAAAGTTGTCACAAACATTGAGAGTTAAGTTGCATTTTCTTTTGATTTTAGGCAATATATGTTCTAATAATGTTCTTGGTGATTTGCTGAAGGAAAAAGAAAGAACACTAGATTAAAAAAATATGGTTTCTAGTACCAGCTCTGGTATAACTTGCTTTGGCAGTGGTGTGCTGGAACAGAGTCATAGTCGCTCCCGAGAGCCAGTTATGATATTTTTTTTTTAAAAGATTTTATTTATTTATTTGACAGAGATAGAGACAGCCAGCGAGAGAGGGAACACAGGCAGGGGAGAGTGGGAGAGGAAGAAGCAGGCTCATAGCGGAGGAGCCTGATGCGGGGCTTGATCCCATAACGCCGGGATCACGCCCTGAGCCGAAGGCAGCCACTTAACCGCTGTGCCACCCAGGCGCCCCCAGTTATGATATTTTTAAGAATCGTGAGAGCCACTTGTTAACATAGCCCATATTAAAAATTAAATTGTATAAATTATGTTAAAAACAAAGGTAATAAGGACTGAAAAACTCATTACTTCCTTTATTTTTTACTTTAACATTTTACCATCACTGTCTATGATCTTGTAGTTGT
>NW_024424786.1:9132158-9181254 GCF_017311325.1 Ursus maritimus
AATACCCGTTGTCCATCTAGCCCATCCCCCACCCACCTCCCGCCGTAAACCGTTTGTTCTCCATCATTGTCTCTTATGACTTGTTCCCCTCCTTCCTCTTTTTCTTTTCCCCATTCTATCTTAAACGCTGCATATGAGTGAGATCATATGGTATTTCTCTTTCTCTTACTTATTTCACTTACATAATACACTCTAGCTCCATCCATGTCGTTGCAAATGGCAAGATTTCATTCTGTTTGACGGCTGAATAATATTCCATTGCTTGTATCTACCACATCTTTTTTATCCTTTCATCTTTTCATACGTCTGTTAGCTGTCTGGATGTCTTCTTTGGAAAAGTGTCTACACCTCCCTCCGTAAACCCTGTTTGTTCTCCATCATTGTCTCTTATGACTTGTTCCCCTCCTTCCTCTTTTTCTTTTCCCCATTCTATCTTAAACGCTGCATATGAGTGAGATCATATGGTATTTGTCTTTCTCTTACTTATTTCACTTACATAATACACTCTAGCTCCATCCATGTCATTGCAAATGGCAAGATTTCATTCTGTTTGACGGCTGAATAATATTCCATTGCATGTATCTACCACATCTTTTTTATCCTTTCATCTTTTCGTATGTCTGTTAGCTGTCTGGATGTCTTCTTTGGAAAAGTGTCTATTCATGTTTTCTGCCCATTTCTTAACTGGGTTATTTGTTTTTTGGGTGTTGAGTTTGATATGTTCTTTGTAGATTTTGGATATTAAGCCTTTATCAGATATGTTTGCAAATATCTTCTCACATTCTCTAGGCTTTTAGTTTTGTTGATTGTTTCCTTTGCTCTGTGTACTTTTTATCTTGATGAAGTCTTAATAGTTCATTTTTGCTTTTGTTTCCATTGCCTGTGGTGACTTGTCTAGTAAGAAGTTGCTATGGCCGAGGTCAAAGAGGCTTCTGCTTGTGTTTTCCTCTAGGATTTTGCTGGTTTCCTGTCTCGCATTAAAGTCTTTCATCCATTTTGAATTTATTTTCGTGAATGGTGTAAGAAAGTGGTCCAGTTCACTTTCAATCTGCATATGTCTTACGGTCTGAAATGAGTCTGTTATAGCCAGATATAGATCTTGGGTTTTTTTAATCCATTCTATCACCTGTGTCTTTGGATTGTGGTGTTTAGTCCATTTACTTTCAAAGTAATTATTAATTTTGTTTCCTCATTTATGGTTGTAGTTTTTCTCTATTGCTTCTTTTGCTGTCTTCTGTTTGCTGGCTTTCTTTAGTGACACACTTGGAATCCTTTTTCTTTATTTTTTTGCATATCTATTACTGGTTTTTGATTCGTGGTTACCGTTAGGTTTGTCTATAACGTCTTATGCATACAGCAGTCTGTGTTAAGTTGGTTGCTTAAGTTGAACCGGTTCTTCGTTCCTCTTCTGCCATGTTTTAGGTATGTGGTGTCATATTTCACATCCTTTTATTTTGTGAATATTTTGACTGGTTTTTATAGATATACTTTATTTCTTTCTTTGTACTTCTCTTACTCCTACTTATGGTCTTTCCTTTCCACTCAGAATCCCCTTTAACGTTTCCTCTAGGGATGATTTAGTGTTGATGAAATCTTTTGAGTTTTGTCTGGGAAACTCTATCCTTGTATTTAGAATGATAGCTTTGTAGAACAGAGTAATTTGGGTTGCAGGTTTTTTTTCTTTCATCATTTTGAATATATCATGCCACTTCTGTCTTGAAAAATTTCTGCTGAAAAATCAGCTGTTAGCCCTATGGATTTTTGTATGTAACTGTTTTCTGTTAACACTTTTAAAGTTCTCTCTCAGTGTTTTCTACCATTTTCATTATGTGTCTTGGTGTGGACCTCTTTGGGTTGATTTTGTTCGGGGCTCTCTATGTCTCCTGGACCTGGGGAAGGAAACAGAAATGCAGATTTTGGAAGTTTTCACTATTACTTCTTCAAATACATTTTTTGCTTCCTTTTCTCTCTCTTTGCCTTCTGGGGTCCCTATAAGCTGAATGCTGTTATACCTCATGGTGTCGCCGAGTTCCCTTAGTCTGTTTTCTTTTATTATTATTATTTTTTCTCTTTCCTGTTCTGCTTGATTCCTTTCCATTCCAGGTCACTGATTCATTCTTCTGCTTCCTCTAGTCTGCTATTTATTCTATCTAATGTATTTTTAATTTCAGTTATTGAGTCCTTCATTTCTGATAGGTTCTTTTTTTATGTTTTCTATCTCTTTGTTGAGGGTCTCATTGAGGTCCTTCACTGTTTTTTCAAGTCCAATGAGTATCTCTATGACTATACCTTCAAATTATCTATCATGCACATTGCTTACCTCCCTCTTGTTTGGCTATCTTGCTGTGATTTTTGTCCTGTTTTTTCATTTGGGACATATCCCTTTGTCTCCTTATTTTGTCTAAGTCTGTCTTTTTTTATGTATTTGGATAGTCAGCTATGTCTTCTACTCTTGAAAGTAGTAGCTTCATGAAGAAGTGGTTCTGTAGTGCCCTGCAGTGATATGTCACTTGTTCACCTGAAACTGGAGTCCAGGGATGTCTCTGTGTGTATTGTGTATGTCCTATATTGTTGCTGAGCCATTTTTGCCTTTAGTCCGGTCATCCACAAAGGCTCCCCTTGCCTGCTGTGGGCAAGGTGTGGTCCCTTGTTTTGTCAGTGGGTCAGTCTGGGGCTGCCTTGGGCTTGAGTTAAGTCAGACCACGTGCTTACCGGATAGGCAGTAGCATCAGACTGTAGGTTGCTTTTCCTGTGTTATCTGCTCCAAAGCTTTCATTGGTGGGCAGGGCCTGCCTCAAACCAGATGTCTGCCACAGCCTCTTACTGGGGCTGCCATCAGACTGGTGTGTTATCTCCCCCTCTCTCTTGGGCAGGAGTCATTTTGGAGTGGTGCTGGCTCCTGGTGGTGGTGCTTGCACACTGCTGGCAGGCTTGTGGCACTGCTGTGGATGGGCTGTGGTCATGGACATATTGGAGGGTACAGGTCTGAAGGAGAATGCTGGGGTGGGGTGTGTGGTATCAGCAAGGTTTGCACCAGTCTGCCATGGGTGTCAGCTGCCCTGGAAAACTAATGCCCAGACTGTGGTGGAGGGGGTTTTTCTGTGGGAGAAATCGGGTACAGGGCTGCTGTTAACAAGGTAGGTGGGGAGCGTTGATGTTCAGCTCGTTTCTGTAGTTGTCTGTGTGTCTCGGCTGGGGTATGGGGAAAGGAAATGGTGCTGGCCAGCGCTTTGGTTCTTAGAGAGGTCTCCCAGGGAGCCCTGCCCCTCTAGCCTAAGCTCTGAAGTTAGTGTACAAATCTCCCTCCTATATGCCCTGGGGGCTCTTCAAACTTCTGCTTCTATGCTGTATCTCCTTGGGGTTGTTTGTTGTGCTGTCTCTTTAAGGGTGGAAACTTGCTTCCTCTTGCCATTCTGGCTATCAGAGCTGAGCTCACTGATTTTTAAGGTTCCAGGTCTTAAGCTCCACCGATTGTTGGGCTCTTACGGTTTTCAAAGACAAATGTTATGGGGATTTTTCTTCCTCATATGGGTACCCTGCACCTGGGGTGCCTGGCATAGGGTCTGGTTCTCTTTACTCTGTCCCTCCCACTTCTAGACAGACAGTGGGTCTGTTCGGCTCTTAACCATGTCTCTGCCCTTCTTACGCTCTTTACTGTGGCCTTTTCTTTACATTTAGCTGTGGAGAGTCTGCTCTGCTAGTCTTAGGGTCATTTTCTGTGTTATTTATACTGATGTTGAGTGTTACCTAGTTGTGTCCATGGGAGGAGGTGAACTTAGGAGCCTCCTACTCTGCCATCTTCCCTGGAAATTCCCAAACTAAGTTTGGGGGCTACTTAACAGTCTGCATGTATTTTTGGTGTCATCTTGGATTTTTTTTTTTTTTTTGACCCATTGGCTTTTTTTTGACCTTGTGTAGTCCATGTATTTGTGTTTTTTTCTTTTTTTTCCCCTTGTGATTGATTTTAAGTCATATTGTTGTAAGTGGAAAAGGTATGATTTCAATCTTCTTAAATTTATAGCGACTTGCTGTGTAACATGTCATCTGTTCCAGAGAGTGTTGCATGTGCACTTAAAAAGAATGTGTATTGTGCTGCTTTTGGATAGAATGCTCTTTATATATCTGTTAGGCCCATCTCATCTAATGTGTCATTCAAAGACACTGTGTCCTTACTGATTTTTTTTTTTTTTTTTTGCCTGGATGATCTATCCATTGGTATGAGTAGAGTATTAAAGTCCTCTACTAATACTATATTACTGTCAATTTTTTAATCTCAATATTAGCTGTATTTAGGTTGATACTGGGTGTATAGATATTTACAATATTGTTATATTCTCTTGTTGGAATGGACCGCTTTATTTATTTACTTTTTGGCTTCCATTTGCATGAAATATCTTTTTCCACCTTTCCCTTTTAGTCTGTGTTTTAATGTCTGAAGCGAGTCTCTTATAGGGAGCACATAGATGGGTTTGTTCTTTTTTTAAAAAATGCATCCTACCACCCTTTGTTTTCTAATTGAAGTTTTATGTAAACTATTGAGAAGTATGTACTTCTTTCCATTTTGTTAACTGGTGTTTTTTGTTTTGTTTTTTGTAGTTTTCCTTTTTTTCCCCAATTTTATTTTTATTTATTTATTTATTTATTTTTAATGATTTTTTTATTATATTATGTTAGTCACCATACAGTACATCCCCAGTTTCCGACGTAAGGCTCGATGATTCATTGGTTGCGTATAACACCCAGTGCACCATACAATACGTGCCCTCCTTACTACCCATCACCGGTCTATCCCATTCCCCCACCCCCCTCCCCTCTGAGGTCCTCAGTTTCTTTCTCATAGTCCATAGTTTTCTATTCTTTTTCTCTTGCTCTCTTTCCTTGCGATTGAGAACTTTCCATAGTGCTATGCTTAGCTTTCTTTCTCTTTATCCTATTATAGGCACTGGGTTGTGGTTACCATGAGTTTCATATATAACATTCTTTTCACTTAAATTCAAAAACATACTAAAAGAAATCCCTTTTTACTCCCCCTTCCACATGTATTTTATAAATATGTGTGTATATATATATTTATCATATTTTACATCTTTTTATTAATAATTTTCTTCTAATTATGATTTTTTCTTTTCAACTTAAAGGAGTCCCTTCAACATTTTTGTAAGGCTGCTTTTTTGGTAGTGAACTCCTTTAACTTTTTTTGGGAAACTCTATCTCTCTTTCCATTTTGAATGATAATTATGTCGAGTATTCTTGGTGGTGGTTGGTTTTTTCTTTTCAGTACTTTGAGTAGGTCATGCCACACCCTGCTGGCCTGGAAAGATTCTGCTAAAAAATCAGCTCTACCATCTTGGGGTTTCCCATGTACATAACTTTCTGATTGTCTCTTCTTTTAAAATTCTCTATCATTATCCTTTGAAATTTTAATTATTTGTCATGGTGTGGACATCCTTTGATTCATCTTGCTTGGAAATCTCTACTCTTTCTGAATCTGGATACCTGTTTCCTTCCATATGTCAAGGAATTTTTCAACTATTCCTTCAAATATGTTTTTGACCATTTTCTTTCTCTTCCTCTTCTGGGACCCCTCTAACGCAAATGTTTGTTCACTTGATGTTGTGCAAGACATACCTTAAGCTAGTCTCATTTTTTAATACTTTTTTTTTTTCGTGCTGTTCAGCTCGTGTGCTTTCCTTTACCTTGTTTTCCAGATGGCTGATTCATTCTTCTGCATCTGCTAAAATGTTGTTTCCCTTTAGTGTATTTTTCATTTTAGTTATTGTATTCTTCAGTACTAATTGCTTCTATTTTAATATTTTCTTTTTGTTCAAGTTCTCACTGAGTTCTTTCTTCAGTCCAGTGAGTAGCTTTATGATCATTACACGAAACTCTTTATCAAGCATATTACTTATCTCTGTTTCATTTAGTTTGTTTTCTGAGGTTTTGTCCTGTTTTTTTTCATTTGGAGCATATTCCTCTGTCTCTCCATTTTGCATGACTTTTCTGTGTTTGTTTCCATGAATTAGTGGGAACAGCATCCTATCCTAAACTTGAAGTATTGGTATTATGGATGTTTGTTTTGTGTAGACTATGTGTGCCTGGTCACTTTGGTCGGTGTGGGCTGGGGCTGCCCCAGTGAGATAGCTGGAGCTGAAGTGGGTCTGGCTGGAGTCCCAGGGCTGTCCACACATGAGTGTGGCAGGATGTGTGAAGCTGAAGTGCATGCATGCCAGGGTGTCTCAAGGCTCTCTACACAGAGGGCACCCTGGCTGGGTTGTTGGAGGTAGGTGGGCTCTATGGCCAATTATTTCTAAAAGCCAGTTACAGAGGAAAGCAGTCTCTAGCCTGAGTCTACTAGTAAGATGGAATCTTGTATAATGTAAATGAACCACCGAAGTGACATTCTATTACTTTCTTAAGTTACAGGCTCTACCCACCTTCAAGGAGGAATAGGACACATAAAGGTATGAACACCAAGAGATGGGGATCATGAAAGTCATTTTAGAGTGTACATATCTCAATATACATGTGTTCCTTGAGAATGGGGGTGGAGAAAGGTTCTTAAACCTCTACTAGCATACTAATGGATGTGAATGAAGTCACCAAACATCTTCAGACCTTACTATTTTCGTTTGTAAAATTAAATTGTTAAAAGCATATCTCCACTTGGGCTTCAGGTAATCCAGAGACATACAATGTGCTTTAGAAGCTGAGGTGTTTTGTTTTGGGTGGTTTAAACTTTTTTTTTTTTTTTTTAAAGATTTTATTTATTTATTTGACAGAGATAGAGACAGCCAGTGAGAGAGGGAACACAAGCAGGGGGAGTGGGAGAGGGAGAAGCAGGCTCATAGCAGAGGAGCCTGATGTGGGGCTCGATCCCATAATGCCGGGATCACGCCCTGAGCTGAAGGCAGACGCTTAACTGCTGTGCCACCCAGGCACCCCTGGGTGGTTTAAACTTAATTCAACTTTTCCCACACTTGCTTGCCCAGGGAATATTTCGTAAATGAAATCCCTCTAACAGCCTGTGGAGTTAGTGTTCTGTAGCAACCCTTTTGGGTGCTCTAGCCAAGGGGATGCCCAAAATTCATTTAGTACGTAATAACTCTGTCATACTTTTACTAAACTTTTGTATTGCACTTCAGGATCTTTGCACTCCCTGTTTCCTTTACCTGGAAATTCTTTCTCCCGATCTTTGCTGAGCTAACTTTTTCTTACCAACTCATCTGTCCCTTTCTAACAGAATTCTTTTCTGAGCATCCTGAATCTCACTACTCTCTTTGGTCTGTTGTCCTATGTTCTTTTATCTAGTGCATTTATCACTGAACACACTGAACTAGAATTTTAGAGAAAGTGGGAAGGGATAGAGCTGTGCAGCTCTTTGGTATGTGGACTAATGCCGATCGGCAGATGTTTACTAGTGTATGACAAGGAAAAGTAGCTTGCTCCAGAACGTAAATCAACAAAATCGCCAAATATGCTGTTTATTTCAGATGCCTTTTTTTTTCTTTTTTCTCTTTTAATTTTTTTGGTAGCAAGACTTTGTCTATAAAGGAGGTAGTGTGCTGATTTACTTTTCCCCATATAAATTCCTTGACATGTGGACTCTAATAAAAAATGTACTCAGAATAATCATTTTGAGTAACTCCAGGTTAGAAGAAGGGTTGACAGATCAAAGAGGTAAGAAGGAGTTGGAGTAAGACTAAATGGAAGCGAGGTGGCAGGTCAGAGGTCAATGGAAGGTGCTATGTTGAAGGGGAATAGAGACGGAGGTGAGAGGAACCTCAGGGCTTTCTTTTCAAACCTCATATTTACTCTGCCTTTAGATTTTATATAAGACCAATAAAGAAACAAAGTTACCACTTTGGGATGATTTTCTATATGGGGAAAAATTCAGTATTCTGGTGAAGAGCTGTACCACATCTAATTCTTGTTAAAAATCTCCGATGCCCTGATTGCCAACTGGTTCAATTTTCATTGTGTAAAACAAAAAGGGACAACAATATGGCAGGTTTGGCTTTATTGAGTCCCCATGCAGGGGATAACAGAGAGGAAAACCCCTCTCTAAAATGCATGGAATTGGAGTGTGGGAATTCCCAAAGGTAGTCTGGAGTCCTCTCTGAGGACAGATTCCCAAGCCTTTACTCCACTGACACTGTTCTTTCATCTTTGGTGCTACAAAGTCTTGTTTTGAGGGAAGGTCATCCCTTCTGCAATGGGTGAAATTAATGTTAATAGTTTTGTGGAGGTTGTGTAATTTAATGTTTTTAGTGATAAAAAATTAATGCAATTACTTGAAACATACAGGAAAATACAGGTAAAATATGAGTAAAAAACATATTTCCTTCTGATTTCATTAGCCTAAAATTATCTCAAGTATTCATGTATTTCCTTCCAGCTTTTTTCTGTGCACCCATATACTTTCTTTTTACACAGTTGGGATCACACTGAATATTTACACCTTATAAGAAATACGAGGCATCAAAAAAAAAAAAAAAAGGCATCATGTCAAAAGCACTTCCCTGTGTCCTTAGAATTCTTTGTAAACATCAATTTCATGTGGCTGAATGATATCCTGTCACAAGTATTGAGTAAATTATATGATCATTGCAATATTTCTGAACTTTTACATTGCTTTAGTTTTTTCCTCTATTATATACATATGAGTTGAGCAACATCTTTTGACTCGTCTTTGTATACATTTAGAAGGAACTGAATTCTGTGAAGCAGGTGTACGCAAATGTGGCATCATGTGTCACAGCCTTGTAGTCCTCTAATCTTTACTGTTCTTGTGTTCCTGTATCTTTCATCTTTGTGTGCTGGGAGCTATGGATTTGTTGGTAGTACGGGCTTAGAACTTTCGTGACATGAGCACAGAGAAGGATCTGGTGTACTCTCAATAGGGAATTTTTATGTCTGCCTGGACACTGGCATTTCTCTGTCAACAGTGTCCAGCCAGTCTTTGACTTCTTTGGCTCTCATAGCCAATATCGGATAAAAAGGTGAGCATGAGAAGTTCCCTAATTTCAGTGGAAATTCAAGGGTATCTATAATTTCATGGCAAAAGCTGAAACCACTATCACTCATATTATCTTGGGTCATTAGGAAAAAAAATAACTTGTTTTCTGACCTAATATTATTTCTAAAGCCGTCACACAGTCTCTTTGCAGCATGAATTGATAATAAGCTTTAAAATCTAAAAGGATGCACTTGCGAGTGGAATGATTAAAGGAGAGAGGGAAAAAATGAAATTGTCAAGGTCGGTAATTGGTGTCCTTGCTTTAAAACTAATGTTTCCTGTTATGGCTGTCCAGCTTTTCTTTTTCAACTTTCTGTTGTTTGATAAGGGTGTACATTCTTTATCAAGTAGTCACGCCTTTTCTCGTACCCATCAGCAAACCAATGTAATATCATACTGAAAGAATGTAGAGGACTTATTTGATTGTAATCTGGATATATTATAGTGAAGAGAACAGTGGCACTTGACGAAAAAGACTTGGGGAACGTGAGTCCAAACTATACCATTGATCATGTATGAATGGATGACTCTCAGGAAGTCTCTTAACTATTTTAAAATTTCCGCATCAGTAAGATTGGGATCATCATGTCTTAATTACTTTGCATAGTTTTTATGAGTTAACATAGTTAAGTGTGATAGAAATATAAAGGATTAATATCAATATAATATTGTGACATTAGCAGGTGACCACTCAATGGATATATGAAGTTCTGTTTTTAAGCTGATCTTATACAGCAGCAAGTCAGGGAGTCAATTAAAGGGAAACCAGGTTTTATTTCTCACCAGCTGTAGGCTGGGTGGTTAGCACATAACACATTTCGTGGACTTACAACCTGGAGAAGCTGTGGTTCGAAGGGAATGTGTAAATTGCTCTGTAGAGGCGCCACAGCACAAGTTGTTGGCAGAGCTGGGGTTTGAGCTCAGAGCGGTCTGATTCTGAACATGCTTTTTATACTAGGTAAGTATTTACAAACTTTTAAAAGGGGGAAAAAACCCCAAAATAACAGGCCTTGATTTATATGTTTATTCTAATAGTTCTTAAATATGTATAAACACAAATTAGGTGTATATCCTAATAATTATAGCTCTTACACAACCGCAAAAGCAAATCAGTTTACTAATTAAAAATAAAGCCACGGCCAATAAAATTCAAATTAATTACGTTAATTCAACATGAGGAGGGATGGTATTTTGCTGAACTTAACACTAGTGATGTGTGTGTGTCATGGATTCTTCGGATCCGGCATGTGTGCACCATCCACTGGGACATGATGACTCATTTGTCTCCACTTTCTATATTTGAACCACTGTTAAGTCTTCTTTTATAAAGAGCATTCTGTACATATCGTCTGGCCTGAATCCTTTGTCAATCAAGTCCACTTCTTTGCCATTTGTTAACAGTACTTAAAATATAACCTCTTAACGCAGTGCATTGTAAATAAAAAAAAAAGGGCACAAAAATTGCATGGCAGTGCTCAGTTATGAAGACTACATCCAGATAATCCCAACTATAATGACATGAAAATGTTCGTATTATTGTTGACAGGTATTGTGTGGGACTCCTAGACCCCTGAAAACATGTATACCTACCTGCCTGATGTTGGCAGGTGTACCACACCTGTGGACCCTTTTTCAGGACACTGGGGCAGACTGCTTTGCTTATGAGCCCACAGGAAAGACAGGGTCTTAGAGGCAATGGACCAGGGGCTAGGAAAATAAATATTCACTGGTGGTAATGAGCTTAGAAATGGCATGGGGCAGTATCCATTGAAAGAGTCAACAGTGGTCCTACTCCAAACAGTCTATAATCTCTGCCAAAATCTTAGCCCGGACACATACCCACAAGTCAGCAGTCTGGGCACCAGGTGTCTGAAATGGAAGCCTGCTCTGCAAACAGTGGCTTCTTTGCTGCATCTGCTGTTCTTTTCATCTCTTGTTGGTGAGAGCCGGTCCTTTGCCATGCTGGCCTGGGGACTTGCAGGTGATGATGATTGAAGACATCTGATGAGAGCTGAATGGGCGGTCAGAGAACCCATGTGTTCCAGCACCACTGGAGACTGAATTTTACAATATTTGATGTACCATTGTGGTAGTAGCTCCGTGATACAGAACAAAATTCATGGGATTTCATTTCACTGGAATGCCTATCTTTTCATTAGTTTTGGCGGATTCACATGCCTTTTGGTAAATTGAAGATCTAGAACAGATAGTAATTGCAGACCAGTGCATTGAAGTAGCCTTTGAAATTGTTATAGGCACACTGAGAGTAGTTTATGTTACCAGTAATAACTCACCGTGGTGGAAAGGAGCATGGCCATGAAAACATGATCTTTTCAAAACACGTGAAGATGGGTGATAGCCCTGTGTGGGGTGAGAAGAGTAAGTGGGCAAGGAGAGTACTTGTTTTCATTCACTAACTTAAAAAATACTGTGATTCTATAATGGCTGAGCACCTGTGTTCATTACAGCAGATATAACAGTAAAGAAATTGACATAGTCTGGCTCTGAACTTGTGAAAGTTATATTCTGGGGTGTAGGATGGATATTAAATGAGAAAATAAAATGGCTATGGGTTTTAATAATTATAGAAGTCAAGGCCTTTTGTTGGGGAAAAGTTTGGTGTGTTGTAGGGATTGTGGCTTTTGCTTGGAAAGAGGCACATCATGAAGTTCCGGAGGCTGGCAGAGTCCATACTTTAAAAGGCCTCGGGGCAATTTTAAGGGATTTTAATTTTTTTCCAAGTGTAAGGATTCACGCCTAAAAAATGCTAAGCAGAGGTAGAACACATGGTTTAGATTTTATAGATCAGTGAGTGTTTTATGAAGAATGAATGGGAGGAGGTCACGGTGGAAGCAAGAACTCCAGAGAAGCTTCTCCAGGGAGAGAGGGTGGTGATTGAATAGTGGCTGTGAGGAGGGAGCAAGGTGAATGGATTTGAGATATAGTTAGATAATTCGTGCAGATGAATTAAATAGAGTGGAGTAAAAGAAAGGAGGAATCAAGGATGACCACAGAGTTTTGGAATTATTAATTGTGTGGATGATAATATCACCTAGAGAGGGGGGAAAATAAATTTGAGACATGTTCTAGTTGCTATAGCTGCGTAATAGTTATGTGGAGATGAACAGTAAGAGGTGGGCTTTGTGAATCTCAAGTTCAAAGAAGTCTGTACTGGAGACATAAATTTAATGAGTTATCATGACATAAGTGATACCTGAAACCATAAAAATGATTGAGTTCAGCAAGAGAGAATGACATGAGCTCAGACCAAATCCTGAGGAATCTTAAAGTTTAGACATGGGTGGAGATGGAGGGGCCAGCACTGAGGACTGATACATTGTGCTCAGTGAGACAGAAGGTGCCTTCAGTCAGAAGGTAGGAGCCTAGGACAGAGTTTTAAAGAAGTGGAGATAATTCTGTCAGATGTTGCTGAGAAACATTAGGGGATCGGAAAGATATCTACTGGATTGGGCAGGTGGTCTGTTGTTGGTGATTTTGGCACAAGAAGGATGCCTGTGGGAGTAGTGGAGGCAGAAGGCTGCCAGGTGGGAGTAGGTTGAAGAGTGAATTAAAGGTAAAAATGAAAAAGCACATGCAGACACCTCTACTGAGAAATGTTAAAGAGTAACATAAAAATGGGCTGGTAGCAGAGGACAGATTGGGAAACAAGCTGAAGTTTGTTTCTGTTACTGTTTGCCTGTCCTATGCATGTGTGTTCATTTATTAAGATGAGAGGTGTTAGAGCATGTTACAAATACAGATAGAAAAGATCCAACAGAGGAGAAATTCATGTCAGGGAGTGTCCTTTAGGGTACAAGTGCTATGCCATTTAGAGGACAAGTAGAGAAAATGCCCATTGATAAGGGGATAGACATTTCTTTTAACAAGAAGTGAAAGATGGCTGTGGGTAGGAGTGTTGATTTGGTGGTTGAAAGATGAGTGTTTCTACATGAGTTTGTATCCTGTGTGGAGTGTGCAGTGGGGACATCAGATGGGAGCTGGAGCACATACATTTTTGGAATCTGGAGATAAGAGGAGAAGGTTTGACTAGTCTTCTCGGAGATGGGGAAGAGAGGTTGAAAGGCACGTCTCTGAGTGTCGTTTTGACCTTCCATAAATCATGGAGTTTGCGTAATTTTGTTTCTCTGAAACTTTGAAATGTTTAAAGGCAGAGAAGTGGAGGGTTGTATTCAACAGAGTTTAGGGTTTTGTCTAGACAGGTGTGGAGAGGAACAGATGGCCAACAGAGTTGAGGTCAGGGGAATGATGAAAAAGAAAGAGGTGGAATCTAAGCTCTGCAGAGCAAGCTGTAGGGGAGCAAGTGAAGAGTAGATCAGTGGGTTGATAGCCTCCATGAGGTGGAAAAACCATGGCAGGGGTGAAGCAGTGTAAGTGAGCGCCCGGGGTAAGAGATGGTGGTTCGCACGTAGAGGTGGGAAACGCGACGGTTGGCGGCAGGAGGCTTGCTGCTGCTGCTGAGGCGTGGGTGTGAGGCGTGGCGTGAGAAGGCTGAAGCAGATTGAATGGAAAGGGCTTTGAGGTCCTGAGAGTCCAGGAGATGTTCATTGGTAATATTTTTAGCTTTTCTCAAACTATGTTCTCTGGTGTACAGGATATATGTAGAAAAGCTTTTTTATAAGGAGGGGTTTCCTGTTCAAATATGCTTGGTAAATGCCACATTCTTTTATATCCATCCTCTTCCTTAGGCATAGGTCGTATTTGTATATAAAGACTCTAAGAAGTTCTATTAGAAACTTGTTAAATTAATTTATTTTGGAACTTTTTTTTTTCCCAGACCACATCCTCATTTCTTATCTCTTGCTGCACTTTCTTGACTGTTCTCACCATTTTGTTCTTCTAGACCAACACGGTCACATTTCAGTAATAATCTTGTGTGGACTTTCATTGAAATTGAATTAAATGTATAATTAAATTTTAGAATAATTGCCTTTTAAGTATTACTTAGTTTTATCACAAATGCATTTCCATTTATTCAAGTACTTTTGAGTCTCTAGGTAAAGTTTTATGTTTTTTTTCTCCCAACATATGTCCTTTCTGAATGTTTCTTGTTAATATTATTCCTGGTTATCATATGTTGTGCTAATATGGTGATTATCTTTTTTCATTATGTGTCGTACCTTTTTATTGCTGGTATTTAAGGATGCTATTGATTTCTGTGTGTTTACTTTGTATCTCTTTATTACTGAACTCTTTTATTAGTGTTAATGGCATTTTGATTGATTCTCCAAGGCAGTCTTTCTAAATCTCAGAAAAGTGTAGACCAGTTTTTAAAGGAAAAAATATTTTGAACAACTTGTGATCACTCCAATTATTTTTAAAGATAATTAGAATAGTATTCATAGAATACGAAAACTAAGAATATGCTTCTTTTATGGTAGCTTGTAATTATATACCATGAAACCATAAACATTGAGTTAATGGTACTCATTACATGTGGTTAATAACTTTTTGTTGAATTCAAACCATTTTGTGTGATGTGACTGTGTACTGATTGCTTCAGCCCAGGGTCATTGGATTCAGCATTAAGTATCATGAACTTTGGGAAGGCCGAGTTCAGTCCCTCATTCTGGTTTTCCCCATCACTACGAAGCATTCGTTCATGGCATCACTCGATGAAAATGCAAAACTTAGGCTCTACTTTGTTCTTATCAGAACTCAACAATTTATAAACAGTAATACTCAGGGACGGTTGCGATCAAATCCTGAGGCCATTCAAAATTATCATCTGTGACCTGCAGGCCAAATCCAGCTTTGCCTGTTCCTTTACTCTAGATTTTTTAAAAGTTACTTTTCAGGTGACTGGAGAGATAAAAATATAAAATCCCTGTTGACTAGTCCAGGATCCCTGTGAGTGTACTCATGAATCGAGGGTTCTAACAAAAGCAAATATGAGTAATGTTGCTTTTGAGAAACGTAGGTAAAACAAAAATAAAACAGCTTGTATATTTTATGCAAAAAAGTTATCAACTGCATCTTTTCAGTTTCAGTTGCTGTCTTTATTAGGTTACTGTCAGAACTTTCTGAATTGAATGACATTCAAGAAGAATAACCAACACTCAGTTCAAGGGTGCTGTACTTGGTTTGTGTCCTGAGCCAGCTAACACGTAGTGTAAAGTTTATACGGCCGCTGAGGATGCAGGTGAATGGATCCACTCCCTAGCGTCTCCCTAGTGTGCCAGGGGAGCATGCCCAGACTGGGGTGATCAACACACCCACATGGAAGTTGAATTTTCCAAGTCCGAGAAGCTCAGAGCTGAGGGGTGCCTTCACATTCCTAGGCTGAAGGAGAGCTCACATCCACATTGAAGAGTCTGTCTCTACCCTCCAAGGCTTGTTCTACCACAGCCAGGTGGAGCTTTTCTGTTTCTTACTGTTTCGTCAGCTCTAGAGAAGGCCTGCCTATAGCTCATCAGGGAGCATCCATTTTTTTTCTTTAACTTGGGACACTACATGGCCTAGGGGTGATTGGCAGCTGTAAGTTTTAAACAACTTTCTGGCGAAAGTAGGTCTAAAGCTTTTTTGAAAATAAGTCTGGATGTCTTTTCTTATACACGCTTTCTGATTTAGTCAAGTTTTATGCTTCTGAATCAATGTGTCATCATCTGTTGCCTAGAAGACAGCTTGTCTTCAAAATTGTCATATTCATTTAAAAAGTCAAAGTATTCCTTATAATATTCATGCCTTCAAGTCTTTTATTAGATTTTCATTTGTGTTCCTGACTATGAAGATCTGTGTCTTTGCCTCATTCAATCTTTTGACATCTTCCTACCTCTTACATTTCTCTTTTAGATAACATGACCATGTTCTCCTTGTTCTCTCTTCTAGCAGAGAAACTTTTCATCCACTTGGATCCTTTTGATTTTCTGGGCCCTGTGACTTAGCTTTGGCCTTTTTGACGTTGTGAACAAACAGGTTACTTGCATTCTCAGGGCTGTGAAAAACACGGGACACAGTCACAGGATGTTTAGCACTGTTTACCAACTACTTCTTTTCTTTTGGGATACTTCCCTCTCTTCCTTTTCATGCATATGCAATGTTCATGCATCTGATGGCTTCTTGTCATTTTCCTCTGTCGGCATTATCCTGTTTTGTGATGGCTTCCGTCTGCGGTTGCCACTCTTATTCACACCTGGCAAGGCCATGCTTCTGAAAGTGCCTTGGATACAGTTTTCCAGAAAGCACACTCTGACTTGAAGTATGGCATGCAGGGATTTTATTGGGCAGTGTCTCCGGATAGATATATGTCAAGAAATGAAGGAAGTGGGACTGGAAAAAGGAAGAAGTTGAAATGCTGTTTGGTCACAATAAACACCACAGCCAATCTTGGGGATGTTCTGGAGCTGGGGTGGCTTGGCGGTTGTCTTTGAGATAAAAGGATTGCCTCAATCCAGCAGAGATGTCATTTGATGCCATCTTGGGCAAGTCAAGGAAGGGGATGTGACTTTGGGCAAGGCAGCTCTCCTTAGCTGAGGGACATGCCTAAAGAGAGAATCCACTAAAAACTCTAAGAACTATCAGCTGCCAACGCTCTTGGACTCTGAGGGAATAAGAGCCTCAGTCTTGAGAAGAGATCTGGGCAATGTAGTCCCTACAGCCATTACCAGAAGTCTCTCTGTTGTCCTTCTGAGTATTTGCTTTTTTTTGCTAAAACTTTTCCTGGCCGGCCGTTTCTGCCATAAATTGTTTTCACATTTATCTTTCCCTCCAGAATTACATCACTTACAACAAACTTGAATTGATTTGGCTTCGAGATGATACCAGAAACTCTAACTACTTCAAATGTTTATGATTGAGGAAATATAAAGCAAATTGCCCTCAAGATCTGAGTTAGATAACATTTGATTAACATGCCTAGGTTTACACGTAAGCCCTTTATTTGCTAAACAGGGCTTCTGTCATAGGACGTATCTTTTGAGTTTCTACTGCCACATGGCCAAGACCAGAGTTAGGGACTGCCCAAAGCTGTGTCTATCAGGAGGGACCTTATTAGGGGCATTTTTGTCAATGATCTACCACGGGTACCATCTTGAGAGGATGGGGCAGACTTTTTCCATCTTTGTTCAAGGATCTGAAAATGCTATGTCTTTGAGCCAATCTGTATGACCCTGAGTCCCCTTCATTATTTTTTTCCCTTATGTGAACAGGAAACCTGGTGATCCATCCTCATATTCTTTGGTGTCTGAGGTGGTTCAGCACGTGAGATACGTTTTCTTTGTTCTTACATGGAAAGCTGACTCAGCTTGATTTCCGATTTTCTGCCTAGCAAAGTGTAAGCCATCAGTGCGTGGGGAATGGAGGAGTGGATGAAGGACATGAGTGAGTGAAAGGAATTACTGATAGATGGTAGCACTTGTTTTTTAGTAAAGAACAAAGCTTTTGGTCTTGTCCCTTAGGCATGATCCCACTGGCTTAAAAATGTCAGTATCTTGATAATGGGAAGAGATAGAAAATAGGGAAGGAGGAAGGGAGATTAACTAGGGGAGGGTCATTGCATGACTGCAGGGAGCATTGTTCACATACGCTCTGAAGTTGTGTACTGTGAGTTGCCCAGGACCACGCCATAGACCCACTTTTAAGGTCCCTCTTCTTGCCCCCTAGTTCCTTCACATTCTTCCTTTCACACTAAAGTCAACTGTGTGGAAGCTTTCCGAGCTGCATTTTTAGGGCATATGTCTACATACAGTGCTTCCTGGGTATTTTTCTGCTAAGCCCACGGAGGGAGAGGGAAACCATTTAAGGTTGTACATCCCGTCACAGACATGGCTGTAAGGCTTCTCCCAAAGCTCACTGGGGCTCAGAACATACAGATCCATCCCCAACAAAGGTCTCAACTTTTTGTTGCTGCCTCCAAGCTAGATCTTTGGAAGACGGATCTAGCTCAGTGATTCGTGGCAGCTCCCCGTGGCGTGCTTGAATTCAGTGCTTTAAAAGTTACAATGAAAAACCGCGTATTAATGAAATACTAGTTTGACAACTGATGCCACAAGCAAACACAGTTGTAGATGCCAGTCATTGGCGATGGCTGTGCTGCACTTTAAAAACTTTCAGAGCCTATGAATAAAGATGTAATTGTCTGCCTTTGTTGGCAGCATTATTAACTTGGCTTGCCCCTTTAGCATCGCAATATCAAGGGTAGGTGGGGAAATCAAAAGAAAAACCTGTAAGGTTTAAACTTGCTGCAGTCTTTCTTCTGTAAACTAATAATTTTAATCAGATTTTTGGAAGTGACAATGCGAATAGAGATTACTTAAAACTCATAAATTATATAAATGCAATTTTTGAGACAGTCTATTTTAAATTGGCTTCTCCCCCTCTCCCCCCGATAGTTGATTTAATAAGATGTCACGTGCATGTTAGACAGCGCAGGGTCTGAAGCGGCTGGCAGAATTAAAATATGCAGTGTTATCTGACTCAGACAAGAGGAATTATTTCTAAATCTGCTGTGATGCATAAATATGCAGACCTACATCCTGGATCAGCCTACAAGGCTTGGGTTAGGGTCAGGAAGAGTCTCTTTCTGAGATGAATGGGTTTTCAAAAGTTTTCTGCTTTAATGCTTGTCCTCTTCTCTAACTAGGATGAGGAAATGCCAGGGTGACCTCAGCCTCTCTGGCACTTAGTTTTCTTCCCTGTAAAGTGAGGGGATTGGACTCCGGCGCCACAAAGATCCCACCTGATTTTGACATTCTGTGCTTCTAAGGTCTGTTCCAAGACAGTCGGGCGTTTGTGCCTCTTTAGACTTGGGGGCTCGGGAGCTACTCCTTATAATTCCTCACCACTCTACTGGTTCACCAAGGTGCTGACAGCTCCTAAGATCTAAGCCCTGGTAATGGAAAGGGGTCTCTGTGACGGAAGCCTTCTAGAGGGACACCTTTCAGTTTCTGGACTTTGCACCCAACAAAATCCAGTGGTTGCTTTTTATTAGCATCTGTTGAACTCTGGACTTCCTTCTCTGGGACGTGGCTTTTCACTTATAAATTCCAGGACGGGAGTGATAGGGGTGATACAGAAGTGGTCTTCACCACATTCGGCACAAATGGTTCCAAAATAAGTACCCGTTCTGTTCCTCCTTCCTGTGGTTGGTTCTTTCCTTCGTTCAGTAGATCTTCACGGACAGCCTACAGTGCATCAGGCATTGCTTTAGGATGTGGGGGAGGAGCATAAATCAAACTGATAAAAACCCTTACCTCTGTAGGGTCCATATTCCAGCAATTGGAAATAGGAAATAATAAATTACAAGATGGTATGCATTGGGGAGAAAAAATACAGCAGAGTCAGGCAGATGGGCAATTCTGGCTGTGGGAAGGGTGGTCCTCCCGGAGAAGATGGCAGTTGATGAGACTTGAAATGAGTGAGTGTCTGGGGGGGAGAGAGTTGCAGGCTACAGAAACAGCCAGTGCAAATGCCTCATGGCCGGAATGTTCTTGGCCTGAGCAAGGGGCAGCTGGGAGGCCAGTGTGGCTGGAGGGTGGTGAGAGGGGGAGGAGTAGGTGGGGTGAGCAAGATCCCCAGAGCCTTCTGCATCATTGTAAGGACTTCGGCTTTAGCTCCGGGGGAAATTGGGACCACGGAGGAGTCTGAGCCAGAGAGTCCCATGATCTGACCTATTTACACAGGTTCCCTGTGGCTGCTCTGTTGAGAAGAGACTTTGAACGGGGGAGGTGGCACAAGGGTGATAAGGGTAGAAGCAGCCAGGTTTACTTGGGGGGCTACTGGGAAAATGCGGGAGGAGAGGGTGGTATCTTGGGCCACAGTGGTGGCAGTGGAGATTCTGGGAGTGGTGATGTGTCATATATATTTGGGAGGTATAGCCAACAGCTTATTAATTTAGGGAGCCAATCCACAAATATTTGTTGAGAGGTCTTCAGTATGCCAGCTAGAGCTCCGGGCATGGAGATAGAGTGAACAAGGGCATCTCTAGGAGTGCTGTGAGGAAAACCTGAGTGGGTTTTGTTTTGGACTCTCAAGAGTGAGTGGGTGAGAACATGGGACTGTTTAGTTTGGTTACCGAAGAGGGAGCAGAGATCTGAACGAGGAGAGGACCCCACGTGAAAGTCTGGGGGTAGAGCGTTCCATTGCCAACAGGGCCGCAGATGTGAGGGTCCCAGGGCAGGTACAAGCTTGGCCTGTTTGAAGAAGGAAGGAGTCCAGTGGGGGTAGGTGCGTCTAAGGGCCAGGTGGTGAGCTAAAAGATAAAGTTGGAAAGGTAGGCAGAGCCAAATCAGTGGGAGGTTGGAGATCTGAAGAGGGAGTTGGAGTTCTGAGGGTCCTTGGGGCAGAGACACTGGACAGCTTGAGGGGAGAGAACAGGCATCCGGTGGTGGGCATTGGAAGCATGCTGCTGGAGCTGACTGCTAGCTGTCTCCAGCCCGTGTTTAGGAAGGCTTCCATCCCGTCTGACCAGGGAGAGGAAGCAGCAGCTACGGATGAGTCACAGCTGGGTGGGCTGGGTTCCTGTGACCCGTTCTGAACTTAAGTGCTCTCTCCCTGCTTAGAGCCTGTGAGAGTTCAGGGCAGGTGTTCTCCCCCCGGGGAGCCTGGAGGGGGAACAGTCAGTACTGTATACTGTCAGGTTAGCCTACGAGTAGCAGAAGGTCCAGAATTAACTACCCAGAGTCCTGCACAGTGAGGGGTAGGAATCCATCAGCCGTGCTCTCAGTTGTTTCCACCACACTCAGGAGCCTCCTGCCACAGTCTCCATCAGTCAAAAACAGAGGCAGTTGGAGAAATTGTCAGGCCTGGGAAGCTCTACCTAAAACATAATTGTTAGGCAAAATTGCTTTTCTTTGTATATGTGTCCATGTTTACAATAGTCTCCGTCAGGCTGCAGGGTGCCTTACTTGTGTGAATGTGTCTCTCTGATGAACTGGATTCTCGGTCAAAATCAATTCCTGTTTATATGAAATCTAAACAATAGGAGTAACAACAGCAACAGAAAACTTGGTATTTTTTTCCATTAACTATTTTGTAGGTTCTTCCTATGTATCTTTCAAAATATGATTGCTTTTCCAGATTTCAAAAGTAGTACATTTTTATTGCAGAGAAATTGAAATGTAGAAAAATCTCGAAAGACCGAATAAAACCATCTGTAATCCTTTCACCTAGAGATCAACCACAGTTAACATTTTGATATGGACTCTTCCAATTTCTGCCTCTCTCTTTCTGTATCTCTCTATTTCATGTGAATACTTTATAAAAAAGAAAGGTAGTACCATATTGTGTTTACTGTATGGTCAAATGCTTTTCCATTTAATATAAGCCCTAAATATTTTAAAACCATGATTTTATGGTTCAGGTGTGCAACATTACAATTCAGTATCTGTATACACTACAAAGTGATCACTCCCCAAAGTCTAGGTACCATATGTCATCCTACAATTGACTGCTTTCACTGCACCTCCTCCTGCCCTCCACCAATGTCTCCCCCTCTGGGAACCACCAATCTGTTCTCTGTATCTATGAATTCATTTTTGTTTACTTTTGCTTGTTAACTTGTTTTTAGATTCCATGTATAAGTCAAATCATCATGCAGTATTTCTTGTGTGTGTGTGTGTGTGTGTGTGATGCACATGCCATCTTTCCCCATTCATTCATCGATGGACATTTAGGTTGTTTCCATATCTTGGCTATTGTAAATAATGCTGCAAGGGACAAAGAGGTGCAGATATCTTACTGACTTCGGGTCTTCATATTTGGATAAATACCCAGTAGTGAAATAGCTGGATATGTGGTAATTCAGAGTCTCCATAGCGTTTTCTATAGTTCTAACACCAGTTTACAAACCCACCAATGGTGTATGAGGGTTGCCTTTTCTCTACATCCTTTCCAACTTTTGTTATTTCTTCTCTTTTTTGATAATAGCCATTCTAACAGGTGTGAGGCAATATCTCCTTGTGGTTTTGATTTGTAGTTCCCTAATAGTGGTACTGAACATCTTTTCGTGTGCCTGTTGCCCGTCTGTGCCTTCTTTGGAAAAAATGTCTATTTAGATGCTCTGCCTATTTTTAACTCAGGTTGTTTGTTTTGTCGTTGTGGAGCTGTATGAGTTCTTCGTGTGTATTTTGGATATTAGTTCCTTATCAGATGTGTGATTTGCAAACATCTCCTCCCATTTGGTATGCTGGTTTTCCATTCTGATGACAGTTTACTTTGTGCAGAAGATTGTGAGTCTGTGTGTGTCTGTATGTATTAGGGGAAACAGCTCTCCCTGTCTTGAAGGGAATGTTCTGGTGTGGGAGGTAAGGTGGGATCAGAAGCACAATCTCTCTTGGCCTCTAAAGCCAGATGCTTAGGAGGCCTCCCCTTGTGTGCTCCACGCCCACCGGCTGTGTCAGGCCAGGTCGTGGCTGCAGGGCGGGGTGGGCAGGGCTGGGGGCATCCGACCAGCCTGGTTGTGGCACCGATGCTTCGTGGTCATCACAGGGCACCACGGGCTCACTGCACTTGCTCGTGGCACATCTGTGTGTTGTGACCAGGGCACGAAGCACACTCACTGGCATTTGCAGGCATTTTTGGTGTCTGACAGCTCCTTCACCAGTAAGTTAGAATGAGATTGCAAAAAATTGTGCCTGCCGCCCTCCTTTCTTCCTTGGAAAAAGTCACGGCAAATTCTTGCCTCTCTTGCAGCAACTTTATGATTAGTGAGTGGGTCTCTTACTTATGGTCTAGATACTTTTCAAACCATTAATTTTGCCATGGAACTCAGGGCAGCAGGGTCTGCACCCAAACCCTTGAGAGCAGATTCTTCGTTCCCTATAGTTTTATGGTTCCCGTGGACTTAATCTTGTTGATTTTCAAAAGCAGGCATTTGAGGGGGGCTCATCTTTCTGGTGCCAGACCCATATATTGGGGTGTGTGATGGGGCACAGTCCCTTCACGTTTTGGGAAGGGAAAGTTTCGTATTTTGGGGATCCCTTCCCAATTGTGGGTCATTGTGCCTGGGGTGAGTTCCCGGGCAAGACTCTTTACCTCTCATACTTATTTCACGTCTTTATCTTTTGTTGTGGACACCTGTTCATCCAGTTCTCAGGTATTTTTCAGAAGAAAATGATTTCCATATGTAGCTGTGAATTTGTCGTGTCCATGGGTGGAGGTGAGTTCCGAGTCTTCCTGTGGGGCCATCTCGAACCCCTCCCCTCCACAAGGACTTAATTTTAAATGGCTTCTTGCGTTGTATCTTCTATGTTCTATAATTCTTTCAACTTCAGTATTTTTTAAACAACTGTTGTGACTTTGTATACACATTTTTAGAAGTATCTCTATTTTTTCATAGAACATAAGAATGTCTAAAGAAAGTAGATTTTTCTGTTTAAGGTTTTTGTAAAATATTGCTAAATTGTTCTCAAAAACAGTTTGTATATTACTCATAGTTGACATAAGTACTTTTACTCTAGTCAGGTCATCTTTACTGATATTACACCTTTTGAGTCTTTCCAACTTGATAGGTTAAACCGGTGACAGCTCACTGTTGTTTTAATTTATATTACTCTGATTAGAAATGTGTTAAATATTTTTTGTTTGCACAGTAATATGTGCATTTTTTTCTCTCGTGACTTGCAAATTCATGCCCATTGCTCATATTTTTGTATATTCATCTTTATCTTTTTAATTTTTATGGCATAAGAATATGTCATCTTTCAAGTATGTCATTTGCCTTTTAATGTTATTTATGGTATTCTTGGATTGATAGATTTTTTTGATTGACATCAAATCTTTTAAGTCTTTATCATCATCGCTTCTTTCTTTGCTTTTATGATTAGAAAGGAATCTTTAATTTTGGTGCTATTTTACAGCTTAATTTTAAACAATTACTCATATACCTTTTCTTGTGGTGTGGGATAGGAGTGTACCATTATAATTTGTCCCTCAAAGAGTTGATCAAATGCACCAGAACTATATGCTAAATAATCTTAATTTTATTGCTAATTTAAAATGTCTTTTATCATATGAAAAAATAGCTTATGTTACTATTTTTTGTAGTTTCACATTATAAGTTTTTAGCTTAAATTTTTCTTCCTCTCTCTTGATTCTTTCTTAATTTTGAAAGTTGTTCGACTCTTCTTCCTTATTGATTTTTTTTCAGAACATGTTTCTAACGTTGCTAATAATTGCAATTCCAATGAAAATGCATCCTTGAAATTTATTACATTTAGAAGTACTTTTGAGAGCACTGAAGACTTAATAGGAATACAGTATTTCTCTTTTGCAAGCCAATTTCCATATCCCTTAAAAGAGTTTTTAAGTTTATTTTCCGGTTATAAATTTATTACTGTATTAAACATATGGCTCACTATTAAGAATAAAACTTCTGTTATCTTTTCTAATTTATTGTTGGTCCTATTTAGGGGGAATATTGATCTGTGGTTTTATTTTTTTACTGGTTTCATCCTGAATAGAGGGAATATCAAGGGGTAGATTGCTTAAATGGGCCCAGTTAGGAGCAGTGGCTTAGGGACGCCTGTCATAAGAGGAAACACCTGGACAAACATCATTTCTCCTTTATCCTCTGTTCCTCATACAGCAAGCTCAGCATCCTTCTGGGCACAGCACAGAAACTCAGTAAACACCGTTTGTAGGAAGTCCTTGTCAGTTATTCAAATTATCTGTTTTGACTTCTGCCGATAGTGAGATTAGGAAAGGAGGGGTCGAGGGAAAGGTTGATTTCTACTCTGTACAGTTTGGAATGCTGTATTGTCTAGGTCAATATATCACTAACCCCTAACATTTGCTGAGGACTGTCCCCTGTCTAGGCATTGGGCCAAAGCACTAAGCGTGCATGAATGCATTTAATCCCCACAGCAGGCCTAGGGAGTAGGTACTTCTTCATCTCCATGTTGAGGACAGGAATGCTGCTGTGCAAGAGGAGCAGTCATTTATTTGCCCAGGTCACAGCTGTCACAGCAGGTAGAGCCAGGTGTTGAAGCCCAGCAGTGTATTTCCATAGCCTTTGCCCTTGCATGCTGAGCTGAGTTACACGGATTCCTGGGTACTCCCTCCGGAACATCCCTTCCAGTGAATGACATGACCATCACATTAGCCATGGCAAATGACCTGATACTGGCAAATAATATGACCTTACTTGCTCCTTTCCAAAAGCCAACCTTTTTATGGTTGGGATGCATGCCTAAAGATGCAGCGTAGCAGAAGAATTTTTCCTCGGCGGCGACGAGGTTGGGGTCCACATTCAGCTCTTCACCTGACTCCCTGCGTGGCCTGTTAGTCACCTGCCCCTTCTTTCTTCAGGGTCAGCCTCTACATAAAGGCACGATGGATTACGTAAGCTTTAGGGAACTTTTTTGGTAACTGGAACAACCTGTGATAATGATAGAACATTCTGGGAGGCCTGCCTTTCAAATGGACATTCATTTGAGACCAGCTGTATTTTCATGCTGAGCAGGAAGTTTAATTTTTTAATAAATCAATTACTTGAGCAAGCTTTTCTCTCCATTAACTTTCATTTCATTCTCTGTTTAAGTTGAAAGCAAATGCTCCTCTGAAACATAAAAATGCACACCGATTGAAAACTTCAATATTGGTTAGTTCCTAGAATCACTGAATTTTAGAACAAGAAAGGATATTAGAAATTGCCCAGCACAGAGAAGGAAACTGAAACCCAGGGATGCTGAATCACTTCCTGAGATCACACAGTAACTAGTTGGCAGAAATGTGATTCAAGACCATGTTGGGCTTCTAGCTGCAGCCTATATTAGGTCAGTGATTTCCCTGGTAAAAATATTTGAGTAGCAAAGACCTGAAAAACTCAAATTTCAGGGGAAAAGGATGAGAAAAGGGATTTGTGGTTTTCATTTCACAGTGTGAAGGCTTTATTTTTTAATTTTTTCTTAAAGATTTTATTTATTTATTTGACAGAGGGAGAGACAGCGAGAGAGGGAACACAAGCAGGGGGAGTGGGAGAGGAAGAAGAGGACCCTTGGATCACACCCTGAGCCGAAGGCAGATGCCCAATGACTGAGCCACCCAGGCGCCCCTGAAGGCTTTTAAAAATAAAGGACAAGTAACAAATTTACAGTGTATATGACTGAGTATATCCTTAATATATTAAGAACTTTGTCAAATCATTAATAAAATCGAGAAGCTTAATTTTTTTAATTGGCAAGACAAAACCCATATGAAAATATTTCATAAAAGAAATATGAATGGCCCATTAAAATTGTTGATCTTGTCTGATAATTAAGTACATAAAAATTAAAACAATTAGCTGTCATTTTACAATCCATAAAATAAATCAAGATTAAGGTGAAGAGGGGCGCCTGGGTGGCTCAGCTGTTAAGCGTCTGCCTTTGGCTCAGGTCATGATCCCAGCGTCCTGGGATCGAGCCCCGCATCGGGCTCCCTGCTCTCTCCCCTGCTTGTGTTACCTCTCTTGCTGCTGCCTCTCTCTGTCAAAAAAAATTAATAAAATCTCAAAAAAAAAAAAAAATGAAGGTGAAGATAGCTTGGGCAGGGAAATGGCCATCCTCACAGATTTCCTTTTGGGAAGTGGGAACTACCTTTTAGCATAGCAGTTTCACAGTGTTCATCAAACGTCTTAAAAATTTGCATTTCTTCTTATTTGCAAATTTTATTCTGGGAATTTAGGATGTGATTATGCATAAGTATGTCAATATATGGATGTTTACCCACCTGTTGTTTAAAATAAAGATTTAAACAAAACAGTGATAAGAACCTGGTTACATTTCATTAGTGCATATCCATAGAATAAACCTGAAAATCATAATATAGAAAATAGGCAATAAAAGAGAACTACTTGATGTATTATTCTATGTACGCAAAGCAAGCTGTAAATGAGGTGTGAAATGAAATCCCTCTTTTGAAAATTTTATCAACATTTGAAAATTTCATGCCCAAATTTTTAGACGATGAATGATTTAAAAATTTTTACCGATCTACATTTCTTTTTCTGTAATAACCAAAAGTTATTCTATTATCCAGGAAAAGTTGAGTACTTTTTATTTTCAAATTATTTTCAAAGACCTTTAAATGGTTTAAAGAAACTATATTTTCTTATGCCTTCCCTTAAATTCAGAAACTTTGTTGATTAAAACCTATTTCAGTTGTTTGCCTTCTTCCAGGCAAAGGAGATATAGTTTGAGCTCAAAATCTAAGCTATGGAAGATCCCAGACTCTAAGCAGTGTCACTATGTACAAGACCAAGTCCTCTGTTTAAGGAGATTTTATCGCTTACCGCGGACATAGCTCCCATAAGATGTAACTGACAAACTCATAGGTAGAGGGGCAGTTGTATGGGCATGGGTCTATGGGTGTCACGTGAAGCAAATTTGTACAGGCTTCTTTCTGGTTTAGGCTTAGAGATTTATAAGTTCATTATAAAAATTTTCTAAAGAAATCGAATACAATTTGATTTACTTCATCTAAAAATGTATTATCTTTATATGTTCCTATCTTCTGTTACAATAAAATAGTTTGGGGTCTGACAGTCATCTTCGGAAATGAAAACATGATTTAATGAAGTGGTGTTTTCCAGGCTTTAAGTGAAGCAAATGTTTGGATTAGCGTGTTTAAATTAAATTGTTGTTTTCTTTGGCTTTTATTAGCAAGCCCACTCCGTGTCATTTCTTGTTTAACTGCACTGCGTGTTGAGATTGGTTTTAGAAGCAGGGTGGTAGACGTCTCGGCATTTTATCCTGCTTTCGTGCTGACGCTTAGGCCGCTAATCACTGAAACAGTAATGGTGATAGTGTGTTTATCCTGCACTAGTAAAGCAAGGTGATGTCCCAGATCGTAGTGGGAGCTTTACTTTTTCTTCGGCCACAGTGCCCAGTGCATTTTCTGTTGGTTTTGGTGGCGATGTAATTAACTCAGATGCAGCAGTGGAGTATTTGTATACATAAGGCTTTAAAGCTTTAGACCATCTTACGGAAATGTGACATCGAGTTTTCATGTGGGTGCTGGGTCTTGTGCGAGCATCAGAGGGACTGTGAGCCATGGGCTTCAAACCGTCTGGTAGGACCTATCCCCCCCCCCCCCCCCCACTTCACTGTCGTGGCATCTTTCTGGTTTTGTGATGAGTTCCAGAATGAGATTCATGGTTTCTCTGCAAGGAGAAAATTAAATTTCATTGAAGATGGAGCCACAGCTGCTTTGGAAGGGCCATGGCTAGACAGTCCCCGTTTTATCTGGTCTCCTCTGTGTGAGTCCTGTTGACCATTGCATCCCCAGCACCTAATGCTTTATTAGGCACATGATGAACTGTGAAACTCTACTCAGCTTTCAGGGCTCAGCCCATATGCTCCCCTTCTCCATGGTAGAACAAGATTTCCCTTGTCTCTATTGCGGTAGCTTTCAACATATACCTCTTCTTATGTACTTTTCACCTTGCACGGCAGTTAATTTTTCCTCACTCTCGATCTCCACATATATTCTGCCAGTTTCTTGCTTAAGGGCACAGACCAAATTTTACCCAAAATTTTATCTGCAGTGCCTACCCCATAGTCCAACAATACTTAGTGACTATTTGCTACTTCTGCTGAGTGGCACTTTGGGGATTTCTCCATCAGCTTTGGGTGCTGCATTCTGAACCTTTCCAGGAGAGTTCCACAAACGCACACCTTCGCACCTGCCCCTCAGAGGACTCTTGCCTGTTCTCTTGGTTTTTAGTCCTGATGATACTAAAGGGCATCCCAATGAGAAATTCTTAAGGAGTCTGACGTGATATTTTATTTCACCGTAATAGGATTGCAGAATCCTATTATGTACCAAATAATGGAGCAGATGTAGGGAAGTATAAAATACAAAAGAAGAAAAATGCATATTTTACCAACTCAGAAATTAAGAGCTTTTTGCTTTCTGATATACACCAGGGTCTAAAAGTGATTAACATGATATGGCTAGCTTTTCACACTCTCCAGGTCAGTGGTCATCTGTTCTTTGCCCTGTGAGACCCAGGGCAGTGTGAGGATGAATAAATAGGTCTTTTTTCCACTAGTGCTTCTACCCTTGCTGCCACTGGAATTAAACGGAGTAGCCTATTGCTGGATCAGAGGTTGAATCTCTGTTTCTAAATTAAAAAAAAAAAATTGGTTCATCTTCTGACACCTTCAAGAATTTATCTGTATGGGCCCAGCAGGCCAGCCAGACTGAAGAGTGTTTTATGAGAGTAAACCACATAGGGTTGGGCACATGAACTAGGTGAATAGGACCTTCGTGTCCTTCTGCTTCTGCTGTGAAGGCCGTGTTCTCACCGTTCATTTCCTCGAGCCATCTCTGTATGTACCTCGCCTCGTGCACTGTGGCTCTGGACTCGTACAGCTCTGGGTTTGAATTTCGATTCTCTTTCTTCATAGCTTTGGAAGTTTAAGCAAATCACTTAACCTCTTTGAATCTCAGTTGTCCCTTTTGTGATATTAATTTATGTGTCAACTTCACTGGGCTAAGGGATGTCTATATAATTAATCAAACAGTATTTCTGGATGTGTCTGTTTGAGCGTTGGAATCAGTAGGCTGAGTAACAAAGATCACCCCTACCAATGTGAGTGGGCATTATCTAATCTGTTGGGGCTGGAACAGAACGAACAGATAGAGGAAGGGTGAATTCTGTCTTTTCTTGAGTTGGGATGTCCATCTTCTGCTGTTGGACATTGGAGCACCAGGTTCTTGGGACTATTGGGACCCTAGGACGTATGCCAGTGGGCCCCCCTCCCCTGGTTCCCTGGCTTACAGCCTCTGACTGGGAGTTACGCTGTTGGCTCTCCTGGTTCTCTGGCTTTCGGGGCTCAGACTGACTTACACCACTGTTTCCTGTCTCTCTAGCTTGCAGGTGGCCGATTGTGGGACTTCTTGGCCTTCATAATGGTGTGAGCCAATTCCTATAATAAATCTCTTCTGATATCTGTATATCTTACTGGTTCTGTTTCTCTGGAGAAACCTGGCTAATACGCCTTTTGTATAATGGAAATGGTAATATTTATCTCATAGAAATTTATGAGGATTGAATTATATAATGTTAAAGCCTTGGGAATTGTAAGTACTGAAAACTGTTAGCTGTTATTCTTAACTAATAACTTAGATTTAGTTCCTTACGAATATGTGGTTTGGTTATACCATCATATGGGGAGTGGTCTTTGCATGCATTTTTTTTTTAATATATTTCAACCTAGTTCTTGCCATACTTGCTTACATCTGGTAAAATGTTACATTATTGATTGCAGAATTCTGTTATGTACCAAATAATGGACCAGATGTAGGGAAGTGTAAAATAGAAAAGAAGAAAATTCTTTTTTTTTTTTTTTTTTAAGATTTTATTTATTTATTTGACAGAGATAGAGACAGCCAGCGAGAGAGGGAACACAAGTAGGGGGAGTGGGAGAGGAAGAAGCAGGCTCATAGCAGAAGAGCCTGATGTGGGGCTCGATCCCATAACGCCGGGATCACGCCCTGAGCTGAAGGCAGACGCTTAACCGCTGTGCCACCCAGGCGCCCCGGAAAGAAGAAAATTCTTGAATTATCTAGGACCAATTCTGTTGTCTTTACTAAAAGTGGTTCAGTTTGTGGACCTCTGATCTTTGAGATTGTTAATGTGTAAAATACACAGCAGATTTTGAATTAGTGTGGAAAAGTAGAACATCTTAGTAATTTTTTATGTTCCATTTTGGGATGACATTTTGGACAAAATGAGTTAAAAAGAAATAATTAAAATTAATTTTACGCTTTTCACTCTGTAAAAAGTGGTTACTAAAAAATTAAAATTACGTAGGTGTCTCAGTTTGAGGTTCACACATATTTCCATTGGCTAGTGCTGGTCCAGGATGGGGAGAAGACCAGGAGCTTCCCTTCACCCTTAGATCTAAGCTTCAATCCAGTTACTAATCCATACCTTTGATCCCTTTGGGCCAATGCTCCTTCTCTGTTTTATTAAGCTAGTTGAAAACCACACGGTAGAAAGAGCGAACTTTAGACTCTTTGTTTGAAGGACTGTATTCCTACATCAGCGTGTGTACTGCAGTTCACTTCTGGCACTGACCACTTGGAGTAAGCAGACCCGACAAGTTAAAGGGTACAATGCGCAACAGAATGCCCTCACTTCAGACTAACTGGCTACCGATCTGGGGGGTTCTTCTGGTCTTCCTCAGGTTCTGTAATTCACTAAACCAGGTCACAGTGCTCAGGAAAGTTCTGTAATGATGCTACAGTTTTATTATAAAGGATGCAAATCAGGAGCAGCCAAATGAAGGGACGTGGAGAGGGTGAGGTCTGGGAGGGTCCCAAACCCTTCCTTGTCACCTTCCAGCGGTGTCAGAGTATGTCACCCTTCTAGCACATCAGTATGTTCACCAACCAGGAAGGTCCCCTGAACTTTGGTGTCTAGAATTTTTAATGGGATTTTATGATTTCATTATTGGTTATGTGATTGAAGTCGATCTGCAGCCCCCCTTCTCTCCCTGGAGGTCAGGCTGGCTCAGGGTTCCAACTCTCTAATCGCATGGTTCGTCTTTTGGGTGACCAGTTACCTAGGGGCCCACCAAGAGTCACTTCATCAGCGTGAACTCAGGAGTGATACAGGCTTATGAATAACAAAGGCACTTCTTGGGAAACTCCAAGAATCTTAGACGCTCTGTGCCAGGAACTAGGACAAGGACCAGACAAATTATTATATAGCAGACTGAAAAGTTCAATGTGGAAGAGCCAAGAGACAGATTTATAGGTATATCAAGTAGCCAGGCATTGTTCTAGAAACTTAAAATATAGCATGAACATCGAACATCCCTGCCTTCTTGGAACTTACCTTCTAGCTGGGGGATACAGACAGTACATTAAAAGCCTAATAAATCAGTTATGGAGGATATTATCAAGTGGTGCTACGGGAGAAGCCGAAGTACAGTAGGGATCGCCAGTGCTGATGTGGTGAGAGTGGCAGTGATGGGTTGTCGTTTGTAGTATGTGGTCAAATAAGGTCTTGTAAGAGAATGATATTGAAGACAAGACTCAGAGGAGGTCGGGGGTAGATGTTAGCTCTGCACAAATCTTGAAGGAGAATGTTCAAGACCAAGGTAATAGCCAGTGCAAAGGCCTGAATGCAGAAGTGTTCTGGTAGGATCAGGAAACAGCCAGAGGGACAGTGTGAACAGAGCAACAAGAGCAAGTGAAGATAGGAGAGGAGAAAAGTAGAGGGAGCAAGGGGCCAGGTCCCGTAGGGCCTCCTATGCTGTCGTGCAGACTCTGGATTTTCTTTTGAATGAACTCTCTCATTGGAGAATTTTGAGCAGAGGAACAACATAAACTGACTTTTAAAGAGATTCATTCAGGCTTTGTGCTAAAAATGGAATATAGCGAGCAAGAATAGAAGGGAGACCTACTGTGAGCAATTGTCATTATCCAGGCAGGAGATCATGCTGGGTCAGAGCAAGGTGATAGCAGAGGAAGTGGTGAGAATAGTCAGATTCTGGTAGGATTAATAGAATTTCCTCAGAATTTGGGCGGTGAGGCATTGAGTGGTCCAAGATGAGACAGACAGGGAACTGGATGTTTTGTGTGCCATGGTAGGGAGTTTAGGTTTTATCCTAAGTGCACCGGGAAGCCAGTCAAGAGTGTAAGCAAAGGAGTTCCTGAATTAGGTTAGTATTTTACAAACATTGCTCTCAAGGGTCTGTGGAAGAAGGGGGGAAAAGGAAAGGAGGGGAGGCTGCTGGGGTCAGGGATGGCATTTAAACTCCTTGTAGGCATTAAGCACTCCTATCTTAGAGGACCCATCCCATTCATATTAAACATATTAAAACACACCCACATCTATTAAATGCCAATTTTTGCTGTAAATAATTCTAAGGAGTTTACTAATTTTGCTTTTGAAATCATTTGGCCTGAGTTATACATCTGATTCATGAGTGACTGATTTCTCAGCGGTCTTTATGCATACTCACGATAAGTAAAATAATCTAACCCGTGAATGGTTGTTAGGTTAAAGATATTTTGTAAATGCAGAAATTAACAATTTGTGAAGTTGGTGTAATAGTACATTTTGCAGACAAATTAATTCATTAATGATTGTGCTTAAAGAGAAAAAGCTATACATAACTTTTTTTTTTTTTTTAAACAGGACTGAGAGTTTTTTGTTTTTTGTTTTTTGTTTTTAATAGGCTCCTAAAAAGCTTATAGGCTCATAAGCCTAATGGATTAAATGACCCTGGATGCCGGGAGAGTTAGTTAGGAAGCTGTTTCATTAGAGAGGAACCTTTCAAAAGGATCTGGTTCCCACGGGCTTGATGAAGGCAGGATTTTAGGGAAGTCCAAGTATATATAGCGTCCCAGGCTTTGTTTTATAATTTGTTTTTCAGAAGTCACCTTGTCTTCCTTGGACACACCGATCTTGGATTTGCTACAATGAGCCAGTGATTTTGCTACTTGACTCAATTTGCTATAATATGATCTGTTCATTTCACTGTGGAGGTATTTTCCACCCTGATTCCGTGAGGATGCCTAGAGAATTATTAAGGGGCTTAAAAAAAAAAACACAGAACATTGATTTTGTTTTTACCATCCTTGATAATGGATTGCCTTTTTATTTTCCTGGTAAGCTGGCATTGGATTGCCTGTATTGAATTCAAAGAGAAATCTCGTCTTAGCTATATTATATAGGGCTAGATGTTAACTGTGGAGTAAATAATTCTAGGGGGACACTGCTTGTTTTAACTCTGAATTCACTTGAAGTTATTATGAAACAGGGCAAAAGGTTTTGCAGTGAATCTTGGAAGAAGTGTTTTTTTCCCCATTCAACTGAGTAAGTGGTTGTGTGATTAAATGTTCTGATATCGTGTGGTACAGAAGAAAGAGAAACTATCAGTTAAAAAAAATCAAACTAGCAGTCTTTAAAGATCAAGTATCTTTCCCTTATTGTCAGAATGCTCTGGCTAGGACCATTTATAAATGCTTTATCCCTTTGTAGGGGAACTCATTCATGTCTGCCCTAGGTGCCCTTAATTCATTTCTAATTTTGAATATTACAATTTATCTGATTTGTAGCCTTTTTCCTGAGTGGGATTTCTAGTTCTACTTTTAAATGAATATAGTTCATCAAATTTGATTGTTCTCTTGTGCTCATTTGCTCTGGAGCCCTGGCTAGTAATCAAACAAAAGGCTTTTCTGGCTGGATACCACACTGACAAATGATGACACCGTTCCCCCCTTTCCCTTCCTTCGAGCTTCCAATTTCTTCTTAAAGACGTTATTTCTCCCAGTTCTCTGTACACGGTTTTCATTGCTGTGATAGAAAACCTTGACCGACAGCACTGGGATCGCATTCCTGGGCAGCATGGGCTCTCCTCACATATTGCATTGACAGCCCTCCATAACAAGTGTCTTCCTTTCTTCTGTATTACTGGAGCCACTAATGTGATTTTATTTTTTTGCATTTGTTTTTATTATGTCATGAAATGGTACAACATGAAATAGTAGAAGAAATACAGGGTGTGGATTTAGAATTTTCAATTAGCAGCTTTTCCCTCCTCTCGGTACTTTGGGCCAATTTACTTCTCTTCCTGTGTATCACCTTACTGCTCTGTAAAATGACAGTTGCTGTCATTCAGTTGTTCAACGAGCATTTTTGAGAATGCCTGTGTGCCAGGCAGTGTACTAGGCACTGGGTATATAATCCTGAATAAGAAAGTTCCGGCACTCTTGGAGTTGACCTTTTATCAAGGCTTGAGTGAGGTAGGACACGAGGCTGCCTGACACATAATAGTTCTGAAATACAATGCCACTTCCTTGACCTCCCTCTCTCCACAGGAAGGGACTAACATACAGTGAAGGATTGATTGATTGATTTCATTTCTGTTGGTTTGCTTTCACATCTGAAATGGGAATTTGTGGTAAAGTCATAGTATTTATTTATTTATTTATTTATTTATTTATTTATTTATTTATTAAAGATTTTATTTATTTGTTTGAGGGACTCGATCCCATAACGCCGGGATCACGCCCTGAGCCGAAGGCAGATGCTTAACCGCTGCGCCACCCAGGCGCCCCTGAAGTCATAGTTTTTAAACATGAGAGTCACTAACAAGTACAAACGGAAAGCGAATGATCAAGGGAGGTTTGCGGACAGCACGTTAAGTCAGCTGTTCTAGATTCTGACTGCTTATGAGAGTTGAAACCTTCCAGGTGTGCAAACATGATATTTTCTGAAAGTCTTGCATTTTAGTGTTCTATCTCCCTGGCCCAGCCTGGGATGAAACACTGTGTCTAGGGTGCCTGAGTGGCTCAGTTGGTGAAGCGTCTGCCTTCAGCTCAGGTTATGATTCCAGGGTCCTGGGAGCCCCGCGTCAGGCTCCCTGCTCTGCCTGGCACTCCCCCTGCTTGTGCTTTCACTCACTCTCTCTGTCAAACACATAAAATCTTAAAAAAAAAAAAAAAAAAAAAAGCGAGGAAACTGTGTGTGTTATTGGAGACATTCCATGTACTGGGAGGAACACCATTCACAATGCTCAGAGGAACATCTTCAGGAATGTCTTTGACCAGGGAAAAAGTGACAAAGAGGTTTTACAGAGAGGAGGTTCTCTCTCCTTCGAGGACAAATGCATTAACAAAAGCGTCTGGAAATGACCTAGAGGCAAATGCAAAATGTTTGGGGGAAGCACTGGCTTGGAATATATACCATGGATAAGATGTATTTCTAATAAAGTCTATATCCTTTTCCTCCCAAATTTGTCACTTTCCTTGTGTTAAGCCCTTACCACAGAGGGCGACGTGTTCATTCTAGTGTCTAGTGACTTTGGGTGTTTCCTAGATGTTTCACCAGGACAAAGGCAAGTCCTTGTGTAGAAGGAGCTTTGTTTATGGAACAAAATAATGGTGTGAGCAACGGCTGGCATTTCTGGAGTGGTCACTGTGTGTTCTGTTGCATACGGTTTACATGTATTACTGCTTTTAATCCTCACATAAATGTTCTATTTTAGAAATAGAGAATTTAATTGGCCTAAGGCCATTGAGTTAATAAATAAAGTCAGAATTTAAATTAGGACCATCTGAGTCTAGGGTATACTCTCTTCTGCTTAGCTAGATAAGCAATGGACAGTTCTGTAAGGATTAGAATCCACTGGCCAGCCTAGAATACATACAGAAATTGAACAATAGCTTGCTGTATGGGGCTGACTCATTCCCTCCTCACTTCTCTTTGCTTTCGACACACACACACACACACACACACACACACACACACGCAGAAGCACGCATATATTCAAACCCATGTGTTTTTCAGAGCTTTGATTATTCATCAGCTGAAGATAATTGGGTGCAGCCAGTGGGTGGGGCTGTGGAGAGCAGTGCCATCATCATCTCAACTCTGAAGAGTTGAAAGACGGGAAAACCATATGGCCAGTATGCTGGTAATACAGTCTACCTGCTCTTGACCAACAGGTTCAGGAGTCCAAGTGCCCACAATTGTTGTGCAGTTTGGCTGGAGGGGAATTGAATAAATCGATCTTGGGACTCTACTGATGGTGTAGGACTGCCTTCTGAATATCTTAAGTTTGCCTGAAGGAAACTCCCCAGGGTCTCATCAAGTGCTTAATGTTTATTAAATAAGACTTTTGGGGCCCCATGAGCCCCTGAACTCAGGCAGTGGCAGAGGGGATAGATTACTCTAAATCCACGTAGGTATAGGTGTGCATGCATTCCTTGGGAATCCTGAGGGACTTGAATTCTACAGAACAGAGCCAGACACTGCCTTCCATTTAGAACTTTCTTCTGGTAGCACTCATTTGGCTTTTATGGTCTGGAGTTGAAAACAGTGAATATCTATGTCCACTTGGCAAGAACAGAAGGCCTTAGTTGCAGAAACAGATGGATTTGTTTTTTAAGCTCTTTGAATAGTTTGTTGCATGGAAAATTATTACACACCATACCTCCCATTTGTGGTGATAGCTTCTAGAAGTTGTCAACACTAAATGATTTCAAGAAACAGAGCCTTCGGAATAATATTCCTGGCATGTAGCTTAATGATACTACCCTGGGAGAATGGGGTAAGAGGAGAAGCCATGTGAAGAGTAAAATCTGTATATTTAGCTCAGTAAGTCCCAATCTTTTGTCAGGTTGTAGTCTATTATTCAGGTAGGCCTGTTCATTCACACAATGGGTTGTGATGGCATACGTTTATTATTTAGTATTTTAACATTAGATTGCTATTCGGTTTGCAGTATTATTTGGGGCATTTTAGCATCTTTCTTGAGATGACTGATATAGTAGGCTGGGAATCACCTATTGAAGGCCAGTGGAATATGTTGAGAAGACATGCATTTTGGAGGCAGAAAATAGTCCTCTCGACTTGACTAGTTACTGTGTCTGTGTGACCCTGTATGAAGTATGGACACAAAGCCTAACACGCAGGTACTCTATAAATGTTCATTTTCTTCATTTCTTTTCTTGGACTTATAGGCACTCATAGATAGTTGAGGTGCTATCAGGGACGACATGGTCGGTTAAACTGAAGGAACAAATTAGTTTTCCTGCTGAATGAAATGGCATGTTTGTTCATTTCCCACCCCAAGGAGCTTCCTCACCTCCTCACTCCAAGACCAGGGCCAAAGGTATACCAAGAGTGGTTCCAACGTGCAGCATTCTGCTAGATGGAATGAGAGGACTTGAAGCTGTGTATACACTAATACCTGTACATATCCTTTCTCCTGTGGGCTTTCTCATTAAATAGGGATAGGAAATTCTAGAAATTAAGAACCCCTTCTAAACAAAGGAAGGTTTTGATATTGGTAAGCTTGGTGTTTGAGGAGCCTGGATGAACTTTCAACTAGAGTTCTTCATTCCCTCCAAATGGTGTTGTGAGACTAGGTTCTCAGTGGTTGTAGTTAAGGGCAGGTCATTAGAAAAACAGACAGTAGGGCTGATCCAAGAGCACTGAGAGTCCATTGCTGTTCTAGGGGCTTCATGCAGTTTCTGCTAAAATTGAACGATATTGATCTTTTTCTGATTTGCATAAAGGCGCATTAATATAAAGAATGTGTTTATTTGAAAGATTTGTTTCCATGCTTTCTCTTAATCTAGTAGCTGCTATCTTTTGTCTTCTATTGAGCTTGGTATGCACTAAACCTACACACTTCAGCACAATGTCCATTTGAGGATAGTATTTCAGTAGTTTACAAGAGCAAAGAGCCCATGACCTTAAGATTTGGAAGTTAAAGAACTCGAAAATCATTGTCCAAATCTGAGCCTGAAGATGCCTTAAAAAGCATCTCCAAGGAGGAGAAATTCTTAGGCAAGTCAACTATTCTACTTGCCAGATGGAAAATATTTGGTGGTGTTTTTCCTTCCTTCATTCTGACAACTGGAAACTCTCCTTATCCTGCTTGTTTAAAAACTGACGCACATGTCTTGCATTGTAAAGACACCACATACTCTAAGAGCTAACCTTGTTTTTCGCCTCCCGTATTATATGGCCTAGCTGTGCCTCAGAATCTGAGGGCATCAGCATAGCTAAGAGGTCAAGGACGTGACTTTAGAATCAGGGTCACTTGGTTTCACACTTAGTGTAAAATCCTGGGCAAACTTTGAGTGTCAGTTTCATCATTTGCAAAATATAATAGTACCTACCTGGTAAGTTTGTTGGGAAGAGTAAATGTATCACGAAAGCAGAATGTATGCTGTCTTCGGGGAACCGGTCGAGTCTGGTTTGAGTATCACTATGACCCCAGCGCCCATAATAGATACTCAATAAGTATTTCTTAAGGGAATTAATGGGTAGTGTATGTTAAGCATTTAGCAATATATCTGGCATGTATTGGTCTCTTAATAAATGCTAAGGATGATAGTGTAATATTGGCGTGTGTTGTATTATTAGCATTAAGTTAATGTATCTGTTGAAATAAAACTCTGAAGAACATTTTTATAGCTGAGAGGAGGACTGGGTACCTTTAAAATGGCAACTCTCAAAGCAGCCTATCATTCAGAGCCTTTTCATATCATCCGTATGGCTTTGGACAGGTCTCTGGATAACTGTCATTTCATCAGGCCAAACCTTGAGGGTGACTACTAATCTCTCTTTACTTAGCACTGTGTTTCTAGGCTGTTGAGGGTGGCCTTGGAAGTGGCAGGTGGCTCAAAGACTCAGATATTTGGACTCAAAGCTTGACTCCAAGAGGGTGGAAGATGGAAAGCTCTCAGAGTCCTTCAGCTGAATAGGTAGCTAATGAGATGATCACTTGGGAAGGTACTTCCATTTCCTTCCCTAAAGAAGGAGTGTCTTTGAATGGAAGTATCTAGCCCTCTTTCAGACCAGTGCCTTTGATATCTGTGTAGGGCTTCTTTTATCTCTGATGGTTCAGTTTGTTTCACCATAATGATTCAGATCTTCCTCACACTCGTGACAGAAGCCTGTGAGAACAAAGGAAACAGGAAGCCACAGTCTTCTCCTTGTCGGGGGAATAGGATTGCCTTGTCACCAATACATGTGGAGGAGAATGAATTTAGCAATTAAGGTATCTTTATCAAGGTTTGGTCTATTAACTTGCTTAACTTTGTGATGGAAGCCATTAGAGTCTCTAGCGTGGCAGGTGAACTCCTAGGTAGCTGAAGTGGCTAATAGCCAAATGGCATACGATAATCACGTCAATAAATATGGGAATTATCAAATACAAGTGCAATGGCCTGGAATAGAAACTGAGTGCTTGTAAATTGCTCCATTGTTATCTGAAGGAAAGGAACAATACAAGTTGAAATATTGAAACTCCATGCACCACAGTTCTCTCACTGTCGTCTCGTACAGGGTGATCTCTGTATTTTATTTATAATTCTCAGCTAAATTGCCCCCTCCCTCCCCTTGCAGAACTCTGACTTGAATACGATGTTCATTTTGAACATCAGTAGTTCATTGTGTAAGAGCATTCTTTGGCCTGAAAGTTCTTGGTGCTTTCTGTGAGGAATATGACACAGTAACAATTCTTTATATGGATGGGAGATATAAAAAATGGCAGACTAAAGATAGGTGGTTAAGTTGTAACAAAACCCAGCACACAAAGATTGCTTGGCAGAGATTCATACAAAGAAGCAGAACTACTGTTCATGCCAGAGAAATCAGTAGAGGACGTGAGAAAGGAATGAAGAACGGATGCTTCAAAGCTGTAATGAGACATGGCTGCCTTGGGCAACGTCAGTGAGGAACAACATGCCCTAATTTTGTTGTCTGAGAAGCAAAACATTTCTTTTTCTGTTGATTATGGAGAATATGTGCCATTAGCCAAATGTGTACATCTTTAGTCAGCAGTACGACCGTGGCCCACATTTCATTAACATGTGTTTTACTTCCTGCTCAAATACACAAGACGCAGGAATATGTCCCTGACCTTTTAATCTAGTTTGCTCTTCCTTCCTTCACTTCCTCATCATTTATAACAGCAAGGATTCCTGAGTCCTCTTTTCCTAGGTGACATCCCTCCCTTTTCCTCTCTGCTATCGACATTGGAGGCTGCTCATTGCCAATGTGGTCGAAGATGTCTTGCAGCAGAGCCTCTCAACACCTGGAAGTTATGTTGAATGTCTGTCTTGTCTCATCACCTTTGAGGCAGATAACAAGTCTGAATCAGCTCTAGCATTTTGCAAATAATCATTGGTAATCATCATGGGCCATCTTTGAATAATTGGCTTAGGATTGATTTGGACTCTCAATGCCTGGAGATTTTAAAGAAAGAATCAAGAGTGTGCAATCTCCAGGATGGCTTGAGTCTGTTTCCTGGATGGAAGAGAGAAAAGTACAGATACAAACCAAGTTTTCGTCTATTGCTGTCTGACAATTTTTGGAATCTGTGGTTGGATATACATGGATGTCAGTAAATACAAACTATCGAATGAATGAGTTGATGATTTTCAAGTTAAGTCCTAGTGTAGCTGTTCAGTGTTGAGCCAAAGGAGATGCCAGCCCCTCAGATCTGCAAGTCTTAGTGGATAGAGAAGACTTTGATGCTTAAAGCCAACGCACGGCATCACAGCTGGAGGCTATCAAGAGCTACTTGGTGGGTCTGAAGATAATCCAGCAACTCACAGAAGTTAAGGTGGTTCGTTCCGAGCAAGCAGTCAGAGAGGGCTTTGTGGAAGAACTATGATGTGAGCCGAAATTTAAAGGAAGAAGGTGAAAGTAGTAAAAAATACTTCTGTTTTATGACTCCACATTTTAGTAATTATTTCTAAAAATTGTTTCTGTAGCTAGATTCAGCCAATTAAGTGCTATAAATAAGTAAATCTTTCATATTATCTGTTGAGAAATTTTAAAGAGGCTTCTTCTAGGCAAAACACAATAAAGGTTAGCTGGAGAGAAATGGGACGCTACCTTCTTCCAGTAGCCGTTGCATACAGAGTAGTCAGGGGTTGGAGAAAACAGACCTTTGGAATCACAGGTCAGAAAACTAGAGCAAGGCTGAGAAGGCCAGTCTTTTAAGCCTTATTAGTTGGGGGTGAGATTTAGTGGTAAATGGCACTTCTGGGAGGTCAAGGACCTTGCTACTCCAAGTGTGGTCTAGGACTAGTGGTGTCAGCATCATCAGGGAGTTTATTAGAAATGTAGACTCTTAAGACCCTCCCAGACCTACGGAATCAGATTCTGAGTCTTAACATGATTTCCAGGTCACGTGTTGGCACTTTAACATTTGGGAAGCACTGCTGTAGAAAGCAGCTGCGTTCTTAGCTGGGCAGCCTGTTGTAACGCAGAGGTACCCTGCACGCAGCTGGCAGTCATCCGAATCACTTCGGTAGTTGTTTTTCTGCTTTTGTTTTCTCAGTGGTCACTCAGATCTCATGAAATTGGGGGCAGATTGTGTAGAGATTGTCTACAGCTTTCTGCATACCAGACATTCTGCTCTCCAGCTTTGGAAGCTACTGACGTATGAGACCACAGCAGTGATTCTTCACCCTGGCTGCTCTACAGTCATTTGCAGTGTTTTGTTTTCTTTATTTTTTTGTTTTTTGAAAAAAACACCTAGTGCTAAGGCCAGACCTCCAGAGCATTAATACTGATTTAATTGGTCTAGGATGGAGTTTATACACGAGTATTTTTCTAACGGCCTTATTGAGATAGAACTTACATACCCCAAGGTTTCATATATGATTACTTTCTTTTAAAGCTTTCCAGATGATTCCAATGTGCAGCCAAACTTAAAAACCTCTGAAAGAATACCAGTAGGAGGCTATTATACTTTCCAGATGGAAGACACAAGATTTGAATTTGGACTGTGTCAACAAGTAAAGGTGTGTAGGCAGAAATGTAGGGAGAAATTAAGAGAATTTTCTGGGGTTTTAACAGGAATTAATGATTGATTTTTGCACAGGGTAGAGAAATATTTCAGGAGTCTAGGATTACAGCAGTTTCATTTGACGGACTTCTTTCTTTCCTACATAAGGTTATTATCTACAGTATGATCAAATTCAGGAGAAACAAGTTATATCATTAATAATTCCTGAACACATCATCTTTGCTTGCAGATTTACAAGGTACTCATCTCCTTCTTGATCTCTCCATCATCTATTGCACAAACCCTTCTAAGTACCTTCCTGCATTCCCTCCCTAAATGTGAGTTAAGGTAACTAGTACAGGCACTGTTCCATTCTGGAATACCCTTCATTTATACATGCCTGTTTTCATTATAATGCCAAGCAAGAGGAGGGAGCTTTATGCTTGAAATAACCACGAGTGTTATAGGATCAGATCAGTCTTAGCCGAGACCTTACCTCTACAGTGTTCTTGGCTCATTTCACTCTGCAACTCGTAAGAATGTAAATTTCCTGCAGTGTTCTCCTTACCTTCCATTTTTCTATAATGGGTCATGTGGCACAGCGGTCAGAAGAAATATGGTATTGAGAATGGTAAGGAGAGAAGCCTGGTCCTCGAACAAGTGGGAATCTGTTAGTTTCTCTGATTCAGTCTCTCCTGGGTTCTTACCGATTCTGGACAATTTTTATGAACACATAAACAACGGCACTCTTAAACTGTTAACTAAAGATGACGAAACAGTTTTCCAGCATCTGGAGGAAATTCTATAGACTCCAATGCTTTATGCGTTGCACTGAGAAACACAGTTGTGAAGACAGTCTTTTTACTCTGTGTGTGTTGTGATCAGCACAGCTCATAGGAAAAAGATTGGAAACAGCCTCATCCCATCCCTGTCGTCAGTGTCTAGGGTAAAGGTAGAGTCGGCATCAAGCAGAAATGGGGCTGACCCTGTATGACATAGGTAGCCTGTTCTGAGGTAGATGGAGTTGAGTTTTTTCCTCAGCTGCCCCTGATCGGCTCCTCTCTTTGCTCCATTAGAGACTGTAACTATAGCTGTAACCAAAGCATGAGACCTTGCTGGCGTCTGTGGCTATTTTATATATGACGCTGTAGGCAGGGGCTGATGTAGAAAATGACCTGGGGTGGTATCTGTGCTAGGAATTACGGTTTCTCGTAGGCCGAATGAACGTGAAAGACTACAACCCATCTCTGTGTTCTAGGACAAATACCTTTTTCAGAATCACAGAGCCAGGCAGGGAAGAGTAAGAGAAGACACTGTCTCAGGCCAGGAGAGCCTTATTTGTGAATGTTGGCAGAAACTGGACTCAGTTTTTTCCATGTCACCCCAGCTTCCAATATTAGATGTGCGAGGGCAAATAACAACTACCCAAGGGAATAAAAGTAGGGATGGAAAGGGTCACTCGCAGCCAGTAAGCTCTAGTTCTGACTTTTTCTCTGTTCATTTAAAGATGTATGAAAAGGAGAGGAAATGAGCTTATTTAAAAATGCATCAGAATAACATAAGATCGTATTATTCGAAGGACTAGAGGAAATGCACACTCTTGTAAATGGTGCTCCACGGGAAACGGAGGGCAATTTCACGTGGTATCTCATTAAGACAGGAAAAAAAAAATGATCCCAAGGAGATATCAAAATGCTATAAAAAGCCAGTAAGCTGAAGTGCAATCTGATGTGATAGACCTACGGAGCAAGGAAACCACTGCAAGAATGATAACAATTAAAGAGCAGAATTAAAATTCTCATACTGTAATGTAAATAATATGGCAGAAAGGAGAATCACTGGTAGATATTTCAAACTTAGAAATAGTCTTAGAAAGCAGAGGGAAAGAACAAAAAGAAGTTAAGGTGGGTGAGAGGGTCATGGATAGAATGCAGCCGTAATCGTGCCTCAAAGTAGCATGGGTTAATGATCTAATAAAGGTTTATAAACCTAAAACATAGATTCCTCTGTAGAACAAAAGACTCTGGGTAACAATAACAGAAAGAGTCCTATGCTTAAGTATGTTCTGATGACTTGTTTCAAAGATAAAGAATTTTAAAATTCAGCAAAATCCCGTAGAGGAAGAACTAAAAACGAAGATAAGAGTATAGCCTCAAAGAAGCAAAAACCAGGTGGGTCCCAGCCTTCTCCTGAGCGAAAGGAGGTCTCAAAAGAGAAAAGGACAATTATGTTTAGATGGAAAAAAAAGCATGTGATCCAAGAAATACCGATTCAGGGGCGCCTGGGTGGCACAGCGGTGAAGCGTCTGCCTTCGGCTCAGGGCGTGATCCCGGCGTTATGGGATCGAGCCCCACATCAGGCTCCTCCGCTATGAGCCTGCTTCTTCCTCTCCCACTCCCCCTGCTTGTGTTCCCTCTCTCACTCGCTGTCTCTATCTCTGTCAAATAAATAAATAAAATCTTAAAAAAAAAAAAATACCGATTCAGCCAAACTGTTCTACATGTATGATGACAACGGAAAGTCGAAGGGCTCAGAATTCACCCACTGAAAGAAGCATTCCACGTAACCAGAAGTAATTTAAAATAAAGAGCTCAAGAATGGAGTCATCGTTTTACGAAAGAACACAGAGGAATAGCAAAGCTGATTGCTCTTAGAATGAAGCTGAGGTCATTTTAATGTAAATTAATTGCCAAGGAAAAGCATATATAAAGCAAATGTAAACCTGAAGGGAAAAATGTTCCATAGAAAGTAGAAGTGAAAGCATAGTAAATTTTGTATTTCACGTGTGACCCTTAAGAGTTAGCTTGTCATACTCATCTACAGTACAATAACGTGGGAGACAGGAATGGAGAGAGGACTGTGATTCTGGGTTTGAAAATCTGAAAATACTAGTGGACTTAAAGGTTGAGGGTCAGTCTTCTTGAATACCCACAGAAGGTGTAGGCAAACTAATCACCGTCCTTTTAATAAAATGAACAGACAAATGGCAATAGAGCCTGAAACAGAAAGTCGAACACAAGATAATAGATTAAGCATATGGTATTCATTAAACATAAATGCTTAAGGCAAAAACCTTCTTTATATTTAAAAAATTAACTATATTCATATTTTAAAAGCTATAAATAAAAAATAGAATTACAGAATTGGGCCAAGGTATAACAAACAAATCTGAACAGAAAGAATGCAGGGGAGGCAATATTAATATCTATCAAAGTAAAAAAGCTCAATGCAAAAAACATTAAGAAAAATGAGGAAAGTCATTTAATATTGATGAAAGGTAAACCTATGATAAAGACATCACAGATATGAATCTGTGTTTACTATAAAACATCAAAACATATAAAGCAAAATCTGTTAGACAAACAAGGAGAAATTGACAGAAACATAACTCCAGTGGCAGATTTAATGTACTACTCTCAGTCTGTGACAAATAAACCAAAAATGAGCATAAGGATTAAACAATTAATAAAAACGAATAGATGTATATCAAATATTGTACTCTATAAAAATATACCTGTGAAAGCGGTTTCTGTATGAGGAGGGGGAAAAGGTGATTGTTAGAGTGATGGCCTTGGTTTGAACATGTTGGCTTGTGATTAATTACTATAATGTAACAAAGTAACAACAATAATAGCAGTTAATATTTTTATTACAAACTGGGAATGTGCTAGGCACGGTGCGAAATGATGTACAAATATTACCTGAATTAATCCTCATCATATTTTTATAATTGGAAGATGGTGCTTTTTGTTTGCTTTGCGTAACTCTGTCATGATGTATTTAATCAGACCACTACTGGTGAATATTTCACTTGTTTCCAGGCTTGCTTCGACAAAAAGTGTTTCAATGAAAATCCCTGAACTCATCTCTTGTGTGCAGGGTATGTGATTATGTTCATCTATAGAAAAATATCTTACAAATGGATTATTAAAAGTATATGCATTTAAAATTTCGGTAGATCTTGCCAACTTGCCTTCCAAGAAATGGTAACAAAAAAGTCTCTCATCTTTGGGATCCATAACATCTGACTATACCAACCTCTCCCTGCTCTTGCTATCAACTACTATTATTTTTCCCTTACCCATGTGTCTTCTAGTTCACGGTCTTTCTCTTTATGCCAGTTCTTGTCATGATTCTGGATAACTTCAACATCTGTGTGGTGAACCTATCCATGTCGATATCAATATTCATATACTGATGATTTCCTAGTCATACCCAAGGATTTGTCATTGGAAATGGGAACAGTTCTGAAATTTTAAATCATTTCACGCTTTAGGCAGAAAATTCTATACCTCCATCTTCCTTGCTGAACTACTGTGGCAAAGTTATTTTACCTCATTGAAAGATTTAATCTGCTTTTACCTCTTTCCCCTAATTCTTAGGTCTCCTCCTGTTTTTCCTTTGCTTCTTTGTACAAACTAACTTCCATCTGTACCATCTTGGTGCAGATTAAATTCCATCTGGCTCATCATTATAATCGCTTTCTGGAACATAGTTCCCAATGTCCTTGTTCTTCTCTTCCATATTGTACTTACCTTAACCTTGGATGAACTCAATTATCCAACTTCTCCACTTGTGTTCACAAGTAGCTGAACATTACCGAGAAGAAAAAATGCGACCAAGTGAACGGATTGCATTTTACACTTAGGATTGCAGCGTTTCACTTAGAAATTCAATATAACTCCGTAATCTGCTAACCCGCTAGTAAGTTCATTAGTTTCTCTTACTCCTCAAACTCTCCACCTGCCCTACTTATGCATACTCCCACCCTTGTTTTGTGACCTTATTTTTCACTAAGGAAAAATAGAAGTCTCTAGAAGAGAACTACTTCATTGTCCAATCTCCAGTTCCACCAGTATCAGCACCCAAATAGTCTTTTTCTTCCGGCTACAGTTAAGTGTCTCTCAGCTTCAAAGGCCAGTCCTTGCCTGTGCTCTGCATCTCATGTCCTCTTAGCTTTCAGGGGATCTTGCTTCTTTGCTTGTCACCTCTTCCTTCAGTGTCATCAATTTCACCCTTTCTTCTGTATTATTTCCATCAGTATACCATCATTACTTTTCATCCTACAAAAAATGTCGTCTTTGTCTGCGTCCTGGAGGAGCTCCTGCCCCTATCTCTATGTACTGTCAAGGCCATTTCTCGGAATTGTCTCTACAGGCTGTTTCTAGTTCTTGACTCACATTCACTCTGTTCCAATCCCATTTCCAGTCCTACCACTCTGCTTTGACTTAGTGTTGCCAGATGCAAGGGACAGCTCCCTGTCATCTTTTGGATCTCTCAGCAGCATTCAATGTTAATTACTACTCCTTCTTGGGACACTTGCTCCTCTGTTCTTCTGTGACAACTTAATCTCCTAATTCTTTCCCCATCTCTCTGTCACTCCTTTTCTCACCAAATTAAAAATTTAATGTTTTCTAAGAGACTGGTCTCTTTTCTTCTTCTTCCTTTATTTTCCTTTAAGTTCATATTAGATGTGGTCATATTAGTATCTTCAGCCCAAATCTCTTTTGAACTGTGAGTTTGTATCCAATTGCTCAGTTACTCTTTCAATTTATAATGTGTCCTGAACTAAACTCCTGACTTTCTACTGTAAACATGTCCCTGGCAGTCTTTACGATATTATTATACAATTACCTGTCCAGTTATAATGCTAGAAGCCTGAGAGTCATTCTTGACTTCATCATGCAAGCCTCATCAACCAGTGGGTTGGATAGATCCAGTTTACCCAGAAAATCTACCTCCAATCCATCTGCTTCTCCCCACGTTCAAATAGCCATGATTTGTGTCGTGTCCTTGTGACGTAGCTTCCTTTTTGCTGTCTACATTTCCCCGTTGTCCTTATCCCACCTAGTCTGCACCCAGCACACAGCGACCTCTGTACAAAATAGAAATGAAGTCACACAAGTAACAACTATGTGTTAAATGGTTTACATGCATTATCTCATTTACTCATAACGCGATCTTATGAGGTCAGTACTACTATTGCCCTGAGGGAGGTTTAGAGGTTAAGTAATTTACTTGGGTCAGTGGAGATCAGGTGAGGGAACTGAGATTTAAACCTGGGCTTCTTGACTCCAGAACCCACAGTCTGAACCACCAGTTAATGCTCTTTCCCGGAAATATACCGTTTCCTCCTAATCGCATCTTGAACTCTTACAGTTTAATACCTCGTCTGCATCTCCTCTGGGGACCTTGAAAATACAGCCAAATTCTTTACAATGGTGATTGTTTTCCTGGCACGCAACATCAAAGGGAGGCTTGTTTTAGGAAACTGAATTCGGATAAGCTTACTAGGGCTTGCTTCATCAAACACCAGAGGACTCCATTCAGGGGAATGGGGCTTTACATAGACGATGAGGCTGTTGATGTGGACTCAGTATGACAACAATAACAAAAATTAAAATAAAAACAAACTTTTCTCTGAAATTGTATTTAGAAAAGAACCAACGTGTTTCTATAGAAATAACATATTTATATACTCTTTCTCTGCAGCGACAGAGTCTCCACTGGTCTCTTATCATTTAATTGTAGTCCTCAAAGATGCAGATGCAGACTGCTGTCAGTGTATGACAACTTTCTCATGAAGGTCTGCATAAAAACAAGCACTTTTAATTATTTTCCTGCAATCCCTCCTCCCTATACTGCCAAATTCATCTTTCTAAAGTACAGCCCAGATACAACAGTTTCGGCAACGTGGGGACCTGTGTGGCTTCCCTCTACCAACTCAACAACAAAGGTTAGGCTCTCTTATTTTGGCCTAAGTCCCTTTAGGATCTGGTTCCAGTGCTGTTTTTCCCCAGGCTTACCTCTGCCTATTCCCTTAATACATATTATTCTCTCAACAATAACACTAATTCCTTTTCCC
>NW_024424786.1:9181263-9312134 GCF_017311325.1 Ursus maritimus
TACATAAACTCTTATTTTTTTTTTCCTTTTCTCTATTTTCTTAGCTTCTTCAGCTTAAGATGCTTTGTACTTCCCAGTGTCTACACTTAAAAGTCCCTATTCAAGCTACAAAAGCATATGGCGTGGTGTTAGGTAGACATTATTGTTAGCTACTCTGTTTTTCTTACAGCATGTCTTAGTAGAAGAAGGGTCAGAAAAGTGGAGAACAAGGCAGGGATGGAGAGCTTCAGAGTCCTTGGTACAGGTTGGTTTGGTGGGAATGTGGAGAGCTGGGGCTGGGCTGGGCTGTATTGGGCAGCTAGAGCTCAGGCTTGGAGAATGGACATTCAGATGGAGGTCACTGAATCAGCAGACTGGCCAAGAAGAGTGGATATCTGGCCAGCTCTCAGGTGAAGTAGAAAGAAGGGAGAAAGTTTCCAGATGATAACTAAGTCCGTATATATATTTTTTTATGGAGCCATTGGGAAGGTCAGCAGCATCAGGTGTAAGGACAACAGCATCTTAAAAGATAATGGTTAGGCGTGTGGTGGGCAACTGGTCGTGGACAGCAGGTTGCTTAGAGATTGTTATCGTTTGAGGCAGTAGATGAACTTGAGGTCAGAAGCTACAGGAAGGGTTTTTCCCAGGCCAGGATCACTCTTCCCAAACTTTCTGCTGAATTTCCTTCTGTAAGACACTTTTGGAAGAAAAAGTTGCTTGGAGACAATAAAAACTTTAGGTCACACTGCTGGTTGTACCCATTACGGTGCCACTGTCACTACAGTACACCCTACTTCTTAGAACGCCTCTTATTTGCACTTACATCATGAATTGTGGTAGGATTCTGGGCCTATCACAGAGTGGGAGGCCTATTCCTACATGACCTCTTATTCTGACTGTAGGCATTTCCCCGTGCCTACAGTAACAGAGACATTCTGACAGCGTTGGAAGGATGCTTCTCTCCTACCACTTTAAACTTGGGACTTACTACCTGACTCACTGCTGTATAGTGTACTATAAATTAACATACTTCAAGTTCTTAAAAATAATTATATTGCAAATGACACAATGAACACACACTGTTTACGTTGAAAGTGTTATTTTGTATAAGGTAAGCATTATTAGGTTTTATAATCCTATTTTGGAATTTCATTTTTGAAAAAATACTAACAGCCTTAAAAAAGAAAGATGGCAGGAAGATTACTCATGATAGTGCAGGTTGCACTTTGCAAAACTTCAGGGAGTTTGCTGTTCTCACTGTAGTTACTGTAGATTTGTATCGTTATAGTGATTTTCAGGTAGATGGCATTGAAGCATCTTGAGAAGGGGTGCCTTTATCTCCCTTTTTTTGTACAAGGTTGTGGTTGCATCTAGCAATGAGATTGTTTTCTGAGCTGCTCTTGAGCTTGGAGGTCCTGGGTATATGAATGTCAAGGTGAATTTCTTACCTATCACCTCAGTTTCCTCTTCCTTCTGGCCGTTCAACCAAGTTTTTCATCTAATGATAGAGTGATTAGAATAACACCTGTAGCATATGATTGTTGAGAAGCTGAAACAAGATAATACATTCTAAATGTAGCATTTGGCTCAAAAGGTGTTAGTGTATTGCTAGCTTGATTTATTGATTGAGATTGACTCTAAGTTGCATAGTTCAGGGATGAGAGTCTGGCTTCCTATATGAGGATCAAGGATTTTTCTAGCCCAAGGTGGAATGGTAGTTTGCTGGGCCAGTTGTGCTGGGATATCAAGTGGGTACAGGAACCGTGGTTATTTCCAGGTGGATGTCATTTGTTAGCAAGTGGTATGTAAGTACAAGAGACTGCTTATATCTTGCTGTACGTGACCCCCTTTGTCCTTATGGCACAAGGGCAGTGCACTTGGGGCTTGCAACTAATCTTTTCTTTGCAGTACTGTAGTTCGAGGGCTTGATGGCAACATATGCATAAATACAGACCGGTTAACACCATCGGGGACTTTCTCCTTATTCCAGTGACAATTAAGGGTCCATGCTCCAGAGTTAGGCCGTCTGGTATTGAATCCTAGATTTGCCCTTTATTAGCTCTGTGATTTTGGACTAGAACTTAGAAGTGCTATACTTCAGTTTCCTCACCTATACAATGAGTATAAGAAGTACTTACCTTTTACAGTGTGAAGATTAAAGGAGGTCTTTCAGGTAATATGCTTATAACCATGTATAACACATAAAAATAAACACCTGTTAGGTACTATTCCTAAACATGTGTATATACATTCCTTTATTAATTAAAAATATTTGTTGAGGGGCGCCTGGGTGGCACAGCGGTTAAGCATCTGCCTTCGGCTCAGGGCGTGATTCCGGCGTTATGGGATCGAGCCCCACATCAGGCTCCTCCGCTATGAGCCTGCTTCTTCCTCTCCCACTCCCCCTGCTTGTGTTCCCTCTCTCGCTGGCTGTCTCCCTCTCTGTCGAATAATTAAATAAAATCTTAAAAAAAAAAAATTTGTTGAGTTCCTATCATGCGTTAGATAGTCTAAGAATTGAGAATACAGTGGTGAACAAGAAAGATAAGATTCCTACTCTCATGGGACCTACCTGCTGTTGGAAGAGACAGACAACAAACACGACAAATGAGTGAGACCTGTATTTCAGGTGGTAGAAGATGACAAATGACTGGGGGAGGTGCTTCTTTATCCAGGTCTTCAGGGAGCCCTTTGAGTCAAGACCTGAAGGATGAGAAGGGACCAGCTCTGGGCCGAGATTATTCTAGATAAATTATTTGGAGAGAACCAGAAATGCCCCAATGCAGGAAGGAGCTGGATATGTTCAAAGAACAGATAGAAATTTGGTGTGGAGTTGAATTTGGGACAGAATTGTAGGAAAGACAGGTGTGAGTCAGGTCATGTAAGGACCACAGGAAGCCAGTTGGGTTTGATTCTAAATATAAAAGGAAATAAAGGAGAGTTTTCAGTAAGAGAGGGATATGATCTGATTCCATGGTTTAAAAAAAAAAAAAAAAATTGGCTCAGGCTGCTTGGGGAGGAGTGGACTTTGAAGGCCAAAAGTTGGAAGTGGGAATACCATGAAGCTGATGTAGGTTTTTTTTGTTGTTTGTTTTGTTTTGTTCTTTATCTTTCTATCCTCCATGTTTAAAATGCAGTATTTGCTTAGGAAATGCTTGTTGGAAGGAGTAAATGGAAAGATTCGGGAACCTCGGTAAGTTCTGTCTGTGGGAGGCACCTTATCCTCCATGGACTTGTAGACAAAGGCTGTGTCACACCCTGGCACCTGCCCACACCCCCTTGTTTTGCTCTCAGTAATGCAAGTTGAGTGACTATTCCCAAGGTAAAAAAAAAAAAAAAAAAAAAAAAAAAAGGCAAAGCTTTATNNGAAAAAAAAAAAAAAAAAAAAAAAAAAAAAAAGGCCAAAGCTTTAGAAAGAAGGAAAAGTGTGCTCTGTACCCTTTTTTTTATCCTCTAGCTTTTTAACCAATGAACTGTGTGGTGTGAAACAGTTGTTTTCTTTTTGGGCCTATGACTTTTTTTAGAATAAGAGGATTTTGATTTTGCAGCCCACTAAGATCACTAGTGTTTTCATTTAGCTAAATGTTATCTTTACGTTTGGAGTAGGTGAATTTGAGAGACTTTTCGGGTCATTCTTAACTGCTGCTAATAGATGGAATTTGGGCAAAATAATCATCTTGATGGAAGCTAATATGAACAGAGTACTTCTGTAGCTCTGCATCTTTGTTGTACATTTTTTATCTTTAATTATCACAATTACTCTGCAAGGTAGAGTTAGGTTCTCGTGTAAGGAAACTGGAGCTCAGATAAATGTATTTGCTTAAAGCAGCACATTTAGTGAGTAAGCCCAGACTAAAAGCTGCGTTTGAGCCCAAAGCCTCTGTACGTTCTCTCTACCAACTCATTGCCTCTTCCTGGGTAAGCTGTACCCATAAGCTAGACAAATTCAACGATTTGTACTGATAGCAACAAGTCATTTTTCCTTCACACTATCTTATACTGCATGTACAGGTCAAGTAAATAATTTTTTTTTTTTCCAGCTGCAAAGTGAGAGAGTATTAGTTTCTTACCTCAGACGGCATTCATAGCTCACGTCTAATTTTTTAAAAGTATATCTTCAAAATGGTTATAGAGGTCAGCGTTCACACTTCTTGGGAGATTTGCAGCATTTTTTAGGTAGGGAGAGACATCTTCCCATCAGAATTCTCATCAGGATTTAATTTTTCAAAGAGGTGCAAAGTCCTTCCAAATGCCACAGCTAAAGGTTGTTGGGGGCACGGGGAATTTGAGATCAATTATATGGGTAGCCTGCTCTGATTTATCATTTGAAGATAGCATCTATGTGAATTTAAAGAGAGGCTAGTCAATATCACAGCACAGAGATAGGACACAGCTGGTGCAAGAGTTTGAGATAAAAAGAGAAGTGAAGCCCCTAAACGGATGGGGGATGGGAAATAGATCGAAACGCTGAGTGACAGCTACTTTAACGTAATTGTTCCAAGTAAAGCAATGGTAAGGCAGGAATTACTCATTTTCATGTATCATAACCTTGTGTTCATCCTGGACCAATAGCAGAATCTTTCTAACAGATTGCAGAAGTACATATGTGTGTTGAGCGTATGGAAATTGGTTTAATTATATTAACATATCTCACTTTTTATTCCCATCTTTCAGGTGGGTGAAAGGGCATGTATAAAAAAATTAAAGTGAAATACATCTAAAAATTTCAACAGTATTAAATAACATTATCACTTAGATTAGAATGAAAAATAATTGCGGATGAATCTTTTCCCACCTTCAGACCATGCCATCCCTCTTTTAGCAGCTGCTTCTCGTGGACAGAAGGAATGGGTTATAAAGCTTGCATCAGACCCCTTGTTTATGATGCATATTAGTATTGCCAACTGTATAAATTCTGCAGGAAACAAAACTACGTCCAAGACAAAACAAACGAAGCTGTTTATTCATACACTCGTGGCAAGGGAAGACATCTGCTGTTATTTTCAGTTCTGCTCAAAGGATTGAAAAGTTTGACAAAGGGGAGTCAGTTTTATAGAGTCAAAAGAGGAAAGGCTGAGACAGTGTCTGATTGGCAAGCATTCTATTAAGGTAGGAATTTGGGGAGTGAGGGAGACTTTGTAATTGTTCCGGAGCATTGACGGTCCCTGGTTGACAGCAAGAGAGCACTTTGGGAGTATTTTCAATGAGGAAGGAATGTCCGGTGTTAGGGATGGAAGGCTTTCTGTGGTGGTTATTGGCTGGAACAAATATGGGCTGAGGAGGTGCTTTTTATAGACAGATGGTCCCGATGGCTCTTATTTCGGGGAGGGGGCTGCTGTGGCAAGAAGTTTCTCAAGGCTCACTTCTCTCCAGCTATGGTGGAGGATGGGGGAAGCAGGGCTTCTCATGGAACATGGTGTATTTGTGCGTTAACTGTCTTCATCTCCTGTGGGAGTTCGACTTCCGTTCTGCCAATTCTTGGAGTTTGAGATGTACAGTGATAGAGAAAATAAAGAGAGTCCGCAAAGAAGACAAACGGCCTACGAATGGGTGTTAAATGGCCCAGAAACGTTTGGTCTCAGCCGGCTTTATAAAGGCTAGTTCGTCTTCACAGTATCGAACAGCATCGTTTGTCGTGGGTGATAGTGTGGATGTAAGCCATAAAGTTATGGTGAACACCCCTTTCTAGGAGGGAGAGCAGAAGACCGCCATGATGTGACTCATAAATAATGGAAAAAGGCCTTGGGGTTCTCCTGATTTGCTTTCTCTCTCCAGGTCTAACAGAGGTATTTTGGTTAATGGGTTGGTGGCATATTTCTGACAAACAGCAGTGAACCTTGAGGTCATCATGTCTGAGATTCAGGCTTGGCTCTGTCCCTTTCCAGCTGTGCGGCCTTGAGCTCATGGAAGGGCCTGATATTTTGAGAAGGGCAAGTGAGGGATGAGAGGAGTACCATTAGTGTAGAGAACATCTTCTTAAACTTGGACTTTCTTGGGCCCGCTTACTTGCAAAAGAAATAAATTCTTTGGAAAGAAAGAAAGAAAGGTTCCTATGGACCTTTACAAATGTCTTTTCTCCTTCTTCTTCTTCTATTTTTTGAAATGTAGTTGACACATGACATGACATTAGTTTCAGGTATACAATGTAGTGCTTTGACAACTCAACATCTTTGAGTATGTCTGATGGAGGATATTTTCTGTTAGATGGAATTTGGATGTGAGGCAAAACCTCTAGGTCTTTGGGAGACAGATCACAGAGTTTCACTCAGATACAGGATCTATTGGTTCTGGTGAGAAGAATGCTATTGTAATATGTTCTCTCCCAGCCAGTTGTTCAATTATTAGGTATAATCTTTTTATGAGAATCATATATTGAAAGAGCTGGAACTTCAAAATAAACACAGATTGCAACCCCGGCTCTGCTACTTGCTAGTCATATGGTCTTAGGAAATTAAATAACTTTTCCAAACCTGACTTTCCTTTGCTATAAAGTGGAATCATGTAGACTAAACCAATGAACGCACATTTCTTAGCACATAATAGGCATTCAGTAAATTGTAGCTGTTTTTATATGACATACAATGTATCTTAGCCAACATCTGGCAGTTCATTTGTGACCAAATATCTTCTTACTAATAAATACTCCCTTCTCTGAAGGAAGACCTCTTTGGGGCCTGGGAAATATATCACATTACTCAATAGATTTTACCCCACTGTTTAAAAAGCTTAGATAAAGACTTAAGAACATTTTCTGAGCGTTATAAAATACACCTTAGGAATTTCCAGCTAAGTTGAAAACTGACCTTCGTATAACTTTGGTTTAAATAACCCCGTTATGTGAGAAAGGGGACTTAGTGAATAAATGAGGTTATTTCTAAAGCTGATAGCAAATGCACAAGACCATAGATAGGAGTGGGTGATAATCTGTGGAGGTTCATTTTCAATTTTAGAGGCAAATATTTAAAAAAAATATTTAAGCCTTCGATGAAGGAACTGGGCAGTAGAAAAAGTGTTCGTTATAGGACCAATTTTTATCTGACCATGCTTCTAATTCTGACTTTTATGTTAGTATCTAAGATACTCATCCTAGGTTTTTATCCATGGCTTTTATCCTTCCAGGTACCAATACATCCAGTTATTCATCCTCAATGACATGTTTTCAGATTTTATGTAGCTCATAGTTGATATTAGGTACTGTTTGTAATGGGTGTGAAGGATAAATGTAAGATAGCATTTGCTTTTGAAAAAATCAGGCCAGCAGAGGAGTAGACAAATAGATAAACAATGGTGATAAAATTCAACTTTACAGAAGTTAACTTAATAGAAGTTGAGGAGATATGGTAGTTCTATCAAAGTAGGTCCTGAATCAGGAATAATGTGTACAGGGTACCACAGGGGGACCCAGTAGAAAAATAGAGGATGGAAAGGCACGTTTTTTTTTTTTTTGTGGAGGGAAATTAAGGATGGGCTCTGGATGGTAAGTCTATGTTTGCTAAAAGGACAGGTGAGTAGAACACCCCATGTTTAAGGAAGCACATGCCCAGTGGCATCCAGTATTCCTAGGTGATAAGATTTGAATTTGTTTTTAAGCATATGATTTTCTTTTTCCTTTTTTTTTTTTTTTTTTAAAGATTTTATTTATTTGAGAGCGAGAGCATGCATGCGAGAGAGCGAGCATGATCAGAGAGAAGGGCAAAGGGAGAAGGCAAAGCAGGCTCAATCCCAGGACCCCGGGATCATGACCTGAGCTGAAAGCAGACATTTAACTGACTGAGCCACCCAGGTGCCCCTAAACATAAGATTTTTTGAAGAGCTTTATCATTCTTCAGGTGGAAGTCTGTTACTAGGTCACAGTAGTTCGGAATTTGGCTCAATAGTGACTTGGGTTTGATGGCAAATTAGACAGATGGAATTTCCATGGCGAGTAGGAGGGAAGAGAGTAGGGGATGGGGACTGTGGGGCAGAGAGCTCAGCAGTGGAGCGGTTAGTTCTGTAGTGCTAACTCAGCAGCACTCTGATGCTCACTGCCTGGCTTTGGGTGCTGGCTCTGGCAGGTATTAGCTGAATAATCATTAGCAAGTTACCAAACTCTTCGGTGCCTTAGTTTTCCCCATCACTAAAACTGGATGAGCATTGCTCCTGCCTAAGGTTCTAGTGAGAATTAAACGAGTTAATACGTACGAAGAGCTTAGAACAGTGTCTGGCACATGGAAGTGCTTTGTGCTCCAGTAACAGCAACAGCCGTCTCTGGCTCCTAGAGCAAATCAGGAAAGCCGAGGCCCTTCTGCATTCCAGGCACACATCTATAGACATTTTATATATTTGATCAATTCTCAAAAACAGTCCAGTGGGGGAGTATTTCTACAAAATAGCCATTTTGTAGAAAAGGAAATAGGCAATGAATATACCCAAGGTCATATACATAATAGCAAGGTATAAAGAGGCTCCACCTCCGAATCTTTGCATCTGCTGTTAATACTTGTCATGCAGAGACCTCATAGCCAGAGGACATGGGGGGGCCCCGGCAGTGGGAGGCTCTGGGATGCCCGGAGAGAGGTCTAGGGTGAGCACAGCTAAAGGTGAAGGAGCTAGGTACAGGCTCCGTGCAGAAGTGTAGGCAGGGAGGCTGTTCTCCTCTGGGTGGTCTGGTAGGGTCAGCGTAGAGAAGCACGTCGGAGTATGAGGCATAAGTCGAGTTTCCCGTGAGCTATGGGAACAAGGGCAGAGCAGACAGTGGTGTGCAGCTAAATGTTTAGCATTGATTGGTTCCGAGATTGGGGAGCAGAGGGCCTTGCTCGTAGAGTTTGTTGATTTCTGTGGCTTAAACACTGCTGCCAGTGTGATGTCATTGACTAGCTTTGTAAACTTAACATATGGTCAGACCTCATGAGCTCACTCAGGCCAGCTGCAGCACCCCACTGAAAGCAGGACCCCAGCTCAAAACTCCAGATGACAAACGAGAGGGTTTATCCTTGCCCCCACAAATGCTATCTTCTAACACCTGACCAGAGTCCTCTTGTTGGGGATGGGGGGTGGGGGTGGGGGTTATTTAGTTATCATGGTCAAGTTGCCACTAGTTCTGCCCCCTCCTTGGCCAAAACACTCCCTAGCATCCAGGTTGGTCCCTCGGCAAAGGCTGTACTTGTCAGCTGAACGGCTACACCAGGCCTTTGACATTGCCTGTGATCAGCTCCTGAGCCTGCGGGAGCTGTACTCCCTCACTTCTGTCATCTTGACCCACGGTGCAAACTGCCAGGACTTCTTATCAATGAGCTTTTTTAAGTGCCTACTTCCAATCCTGTGTTGGGTGTCCTTTGACCTGATCTTTCTTGCTGCTTGTTTTTCCTCCCATTGCACTGTGTTCCCTGGAAACTCGGCTGCCTGGTGAACAAACGCCCTCGACCTCTTGGCAGAATGTCCCTCCATCTTTTAGCCTTCTTGAATTCCTCTGGGGATACAGCTCTGCTGTAGTTCTCTGACCGGAGGTTGCGTTTTCTTCCACACCGAATGTACCTTGGAGCCCAAATATAGCATCGGCTTTTCCAAAGACAGCTTTGCTACATCAAGAGTAATATCTTCCGTCCTCATACACGATCTTCTTCTGAAGTCCTGGCCATCTGCTCCTAACACCTGCTATCCCTTCTAGTTGCTGTCAGTGACAAATGCCCCAGCCACGCCTCCTCACTCACTGAGGTCTTTGGTATCTAGCTGCTTGGGTTTCACCTCCTTGCGGAGCTATGCCATCGTTCTGGGCAAAAGGCCAGCCTCGGAGATTTTTATCTTTGGGACTAGAATCGCCTTTACTCTCATACCTCTTCATTATGCTCCTGGTCTTGCTTTCACTTAACTGCTCTATCCCTAAAATCACAAACTCCCGTCCCTAGGTAGACTTTCAGCCTCAAGCTTGTGCGCACCCTCTCCACTTATCGACCCACTGCAATCATACTGCTACCCCCATTCTACTGGCGCTGTTCTTAATGTGATCACCAATACTCCCCTGTCAGATCCATACTCTGCACATTGCCAGAAGGATCTTTTAAAAACGCATCAGTGATCCTATCATTCGCTAGTGTAAAACCCTTTCATATGTCTGTGTTACTTTATTCATTCATTTACAGAACTAAGCAGTGAGCTAAGCAGTCTAGAATTGCTGCTCTCAACACCTGCACACACCTCATTACTGTTTTATTTAAGAAGGAAATAAAAATATTTTTAAATGCCCCCTTCCCCCAAATTGCTACCGTTCAAGCAGCTTGTATTTTCATGCAGCACTTGTATCCCCCTTGACCTCAGGAACCGAGTGCACACTCCTTAGCATGGCATTCGAGACCTGCCTTGATCTGACCTGTGTTCCCCTTCCCCACGCTTTCCTGAGTTCTGTGTGGTTCCCCACTACCTTTCAGTGCTGCGAAGTCACGTGCCTGCCTGTGTCGTCTTCATGCCCTTCGTCTTCCCTTTGATAGTCCTTTCCTTTCCATGTTTTACTTCTCCTCTTATCGGTCTTGGGGACATTTCTGTGTTTTGTATGACCGCTTATGCCACGCCCTTTGCTACACAGAATTGCTCATTACTTTCCTGTGACCGTTCCACGCGTATTTCCTCTAGAGTGCGTGCAGTGTTCTGTCTCCACTTATGAACTGTGGAAGCCGCGGCCAAGCTGTCTTCATCTCTGTACCCACCCCACCCAGTATAGTTGGGCCCAGGGAAGCACTCTGTCCCTCAGGACTCGCCGTGACAAGTCCCTGCCCTGTCCTCCACCCAAAGTAGCAGCAGCAGTCCTTGGGGAGACCAGTGGCACGTCCTAACCGAGCTTTTTAGAGAGACCTGTTGGTACCACTGGGTAAAAGAATCTTCACCTTGAATGAGGTGCTCTGGTGACGTAAGTGTGTAAGACCCTGAGGGAGGAGGCTGTCATTGAGCTCTGGCCCAGCTTTCTTACCCAGTACATTTTCGTAGATAAGCATTTGATATTCTGTGTTCTCCAATTCCATTTCCACCCTCCTTCTCTCTCTTTCTCTCTGTTCTGTGGAGGGAGGTGTATTTTAAAATTCTAAAAATGTGTTGGCAGCTCTCAGGCATGTCTCTAAATTAGACCTCAATATCTATCTAAAAGGATGGATCTCAGCACTTTTTAAAATCTAGGAAATGCTATTATTATCATTATTATAATTACTATATCATGGGTATTTAAATTTTCTTTTCCAAGATTGTTTATCTAAGGAACACCAATGCATCTTTATCGGCCTTTAATGTAGTCAAGAATCTTCTTTAATTTTGCCTCTTCTGAAAGAGCCTTCCACTCAGAAAGCATACATTTTGGTGTTTAAGTGTAGACATTTTCATTTTTCACAACTCAATGGACTACGACCCCTCCACCAAAACAGACCTTCGGCACCATCATGTGGTCTGAGCAGTTGCACCTGCTCTCAGGCAGGGGAAGGGAAAAGCACTGTGGTCTGTGCAGGAGGTGGCAGTCCTGTGGCCAGTGCGGAGGGGGGAGCTGCAGGGCTTGGAGGAAAATGACTTGTTCTTTTTGTCTTGTGAAGGACCTAGTCAAGGGGCCTCGGCTGCCTCAGTGGACGAGTCCCTGACAGGCAGAGGGGATCGTAACTTGAGGAGATACTCACTATTGCTGGGGTCCCCAGGGCTGGCCAGAGAGGAGAGCCAGGCCTGGTAGCCTGTCGAGAAAGGCTACCTTTTAACCGAAAGAGCGAGAAGCAGCAGCTAAAGACATTTCTTGAGGTCCGATATGCTGTGCAGGGTGCATATGTGTGTAATGAGACCATCTCATTGAATCTTCACAAACACACTGTATTTCTCAGATGTGTAAAACCAAGTTCAGAAACATTAGGGGACTTTGCCAGGGTAACACTGATTGGTAGCAAGGCTGGGATTTGGAGTAAGATTTCACGCGTTTCTTTCTACTTCTGTGACTTTCAGCTACGCAGGGGCATACGTGTTTCCTCTTTCCTGAGAAAGGAGAATTGCAGCCTTGGCATTGTCGTCCCCATCCCACCCCCCATTTTTTAAAAACAACTTTAGGAGATAATCCGCATAGCATAAAGTCCGCTGATTTAAAGTATCCAAATCTTTGATTTTTGATACATTGCGTTGACAAATTGTGGTAAAATTTAATGTATAACCAAAAATGTGCCATTCTAGCCATTCTTAAGTGTATAGTTTGGTGGCATTAATTACATTCAGTGTTGTGCCACCATCACCCCTCTTTATTTTGGAAACATTTTCATCACCCCACAGCATCCCTGTAACTGCTAAGCAATAAGGGCTCCTCTCTTCCTCCTCCCAACCCCTGGAAACCTCCCATCTAAGGTCCAGCCACAATGGCAAACAGTTTCAGTTTCATGGTTCCTCAAAAACCTAAGCATGGAATTACCAGCTGGCTCAGTAATTTTATTCCTGAATATATACCTAAAGAAGTAGAAAACAGGGACTTGACCAGACACCTGCATGCAGTCCTCATTGCAGCATTGTTCGCATAAACTAATAGGTAGATTATTTGCCTTTTCCACTTCATCCCGACCACATGCCTAAGCCTCTTCTTTACCATAGCAGCCCTGCTTAAATTTTTTTAAAATGCAAAACGGTATTTTAAAATACACTATCTGTGCTGTGCATTGCATCTCCAGAACTGCCTTTTCCAATAACAGGACATTTGTAGGTTTTGATTACCCCCCCTTCACCCACCTCCCTCCCCACTCTGGCAACCACCAATCTGTTTTCTATATGAATTTGGTGTTTTTTGTTGTTGTTTTGTTTTTTTAGATTCCACGTATCAGTGAGATCATGCAGTATTTGTCTTGCTCTAGCTAATTTATTTCACTTAGTATAATACCCTCTAGGTCCACCCATGTTGTCACAAATGGGAAGAGTTTTCTGTGATATTTCAGTGATCATATACACCACATTTTCTTTATCCATTTATCCACTGATGGATACTTAGGTTTTTTCCCATAACTTGGCTATTGTAAATAATGATGCAATGAACGTGACGGTATATATATCTTCTTGCATTAGCGTTTTTGCTTTCTTCAGATAGATACCCAGGAGTGGAATTGCTAGGTCATATGGTAGTTCTAGTTTCAATTCAGTTGAGGAACCTCCATACTGTTTTTCATAGCGGTTCTGTCCATTTACATTCCAGCCAACAGTGCACAAGTGTTTCCTGTTCTCCACATCCTCTCCAACACTTTTTTCCCCCTTAATTTATATTAAAATTCCAGTTAACATACAGTGTACTATTAGTTTCAGTACCCCACCCCCGGTGACCCTCAGGTTGTTTCTATAGTTAGGAGACTGTTTCTTGGTTTGCCTTTCTCTTTTCCCCCTCTTTGTTCATTTGTTCCTTAAATTTCACATTTGAGTGAGATCATATGGTATTTGTGTTTTTCTGAGTCATTTCACTTAGCATAATACCCTGTAGCTCCATCCATGTTGTTGCAAATGGCAAGATTTCATTTTTTTTTTGTGGCTGAGTAATATTCCAAATATATATATATATGATGAATATATATAATGATGAATATATATATATATGATGAATGTATATATGATGAATGTATATATGATGAATGTATATATATGATGAATGTATATATGATGAATATATATATATTCATCACATCTTCTTTATCTCTTCATCAGCTGATGGACACTTGGGCTGTTCCCATTATTTGGCTCTTGTAAATGTTGCTATGGACCTTGGGGTGCATGCATCCCTTGGATAATAGCCATTCACAGGTGTGCAGCGATACCTCCTTGTGGTTTTGATTTGCATTTCTTTGATGATTAATGATGTTGAGCCCCTTTCCTTTACCTGTTGGCCATTTGTATATGTTTGGGAAAATATTCAAATCTTCTGGCTACTTTTTAATACAATTTTTTGATGAATATTATAAAGTTTAGATATTAACCCCTTCTCAGATAAATGATTTACAGATATTTCTCCCATTCCATTGATTGCCTTTTCATTTTGTTGATGGTTTCCTTTGCTGTGCAGAAGCTTTTTAGTTTGATGTAGTGTTTAATTCTATTTTGTATATTGGGCTTCCAAGTTAGATAATATTTCAAATAGAGGCAGGTCAGTACAGAACAGTGTTTGTTGAACTTTTTTTCATTATCTGCCCCCTAAGGTGTCTTTGAGACGTTTTTTCCTTATCACCCTCCCATGAAATTTTATTACCACAGATACTCCATATATCTGTTCGTGTATATATATCCTTTGGAGAATCACAACTTCCCCCAAGAGCCACTTTTTTTTGTCCCTTATAGGTGATTTCAGTCTAGTTGAGAGTGGTGGCATGGGGATTAAAGCATCACCTTGGGAGCTAGATCTGCCCGGACTGGAGTTCTAGCTCTGCCCCTTACTTGTTATGTGACCGTGGGCAAGGTGTTTAGTCACTCCATGCCTTAATTTCTTCATCTGTACACTTGGGATGCTACAAAACCTACTTCGAAGGGTTATTATGAACGTTAGATGAATTAGTGTGTGTGAGGGTGGTGCCTGGTGCTTAGTAAGAGCTACACAATATTAGCCATCTTTTTTTTTTTTTTTAAGGGTTCTTCCATTTAAAAATAGTTTAAGACCAGTGAACTACATAGAAACGAGCTTGTCTTCCATTTCCTCCCTTTTGAATGATATTTTTCATTCTGTTTTTGGATTGTTTTTTCAGAGGAAAATGGGTTATGAGTCATTATTCTATTTTTTCCCCTCTTCACATCCATTCATTTTTGTATTTTCTCAACAATCACATTGTATAGGAGTCTGGACTTGGTGATTTTTAAGAACCAGCTTAAATACTTTATGGTTTTGATTTTCATATTGGAGTAAATTGATTCAGTCAAATGTGTAAGAATTTGGAATTGGGAATATTGTTGATTTCTGTTCAAGAAGATTATTTCATCTAAGGAATCTCTCCACATGAGGAAACACACAAGAAGTAGCTTGCCTTCCTGAGTATATTCAGCTGATAGTCATTCATTATACAGATAGGTGCTGGAACACAGGTACTGGTTTTATTGAATCTAGGTTGAGTTCATTAACTTCCTGCTCATTGGTCTACAGGACCCTGTTTGTGCAATTCACAGTCTGGTATTTAATCACTGGTTAATTTGGTGCTGTAGCGAATCAGATGTAAACTTCTGGCATCAAATCATTTATTTTTAAAAGACTAAAGCCTGTGCACTTTATTTGGACTGCATGGTAAGAGTGGTGAATAAATAATTTGGCCAATTGTGACTACAGCAAATTGCTATTTAATTCACCAAGGAAGGTAGATATTCTTATTAAGAAGGGGGAAGCTCAGGTGGCCTGTAGAGAGGAAGAATAGAGTAGATGCCAAGGTCATCTTCCAGCTGGTTAGCCTCTTGTGCATCCATAAAACAAAAATATTAATATGTGCCTATCTGTATGGTAATTGTGAAGATGAATACATGCAGAGTGCTTAAAACTGCTTGGCACAAAGTAGTGATCAATAAATTCTACTTAACTATAAAGAGTAGTTGGGGTGAGAGATAAAGAGGATATAGATGACTTTGCCGGTGGTATTGCTCTCTCATCTCGTTCACTCTCAGCTGACTTACCTTTATTTTCATAAAGCAGAAGAATAGTTGACCAGTATCTCCCCATTTATCCCACATCCCAGCCCCTGGTGACCACCATTCTAGCCTCTATTTCTGTCAGTGTGTGGCTGTTTTTTTTTTTTTTCCCCCCGATTCCACATACAAGTGGTATCATACAGTATTTGTCTTTCTCTAGCTGACTTATTTCACTTAGCATGATACCCTCAAGGTCCATCCATGTTGTCTCAAATGGTAGGATTTCCTTTTTACTCATGGTTGAATTATATTCTTTTGTACATATATGTGTATATACAACATATTCTTTATCCATTCATCTTTTGATGGTCAAAGAGTACAAACTTCCAGTTATAAGATGAATAAGTTCCTGGTATTTGATGTGCAGCATGGTGATTCTAGTTAATGATATTATGTATTTGAAAGTTGCTAAGAGAATAGATCTTAAATCTTATCGCCACAAAAAATGTGGTGGTTATGTGACGGAAGTATAAGCTAAGGCTATGGTGGTAATCATTCTGCAGTATTTTAGTGTATCCTATCTATATGTGATACACCTTAAAGTTACACAGTGTTATATGCCAATTATATCTTGATAAAAGTGTGGGGGAAATACAGAATTTTTGCCCAGTTCTATCAGTGGTAAGGTCATCAACATTTTATGAAGACATCTTCTTGCCTTCACAAGACTCAGGTATCTTACAGGTGAATTTTCCCCCAATTCCCTTTGTTGGAATTAGACATTTCTTTCTCTAGTAGGACTTAGATTGCCCTAATAAGGTTCATGTTCATGTGACTGTCTCTCTGCTAGATTAGGTTCTTTATTGGCTAGTTGTTTTTTCACTTCGTGTAAAAGGAGACAAGGACCACATCCCACTGACCTTTGGATCTTTACTGCCAGTGGAATCCAGCAGTCTCTTAATACCTCTTGAATTTCCTTTCCCAAATGTAGGGAAGACCAGAGACCATGGTAGCTTCTACATTTCCAGTGTGTTCTTTGTTAGTCCAACTGACTCACAATTCATGGGAAAACCTTGGACCCCTTTGAAGAACTCAGGTTTTGTTGCTACCATTGGCTGAAGTAGAATTCAGATACAGATGGATTCAGATAGGCTGGGGCACAGCTTGAGGCCAAAACTGAATTAACTTTCATTCATTGTGCTGCTTTCCTTGCAGACATTCCACATCAGGTTATGGACACGCTCAAAGGTCAGAATGCCAGGCTGGGAAGAAAGTCTTAAGGTGGTGTCTTACAGTGCTTTTCCAATGTCAGCTAGAAATTGGTATGCTTTGATTTCCAATGGCACAGAGATATGCTATTTTATGACAGTATTTGATTCTGACATTGAGCCCAGCAGGGAAAATAAACATCCTGGCACGATTTTTTCAAATATCTGACATAGCTGTATTTGGAAAATACATTTAAATGTCAGAAAACCAACAGCCTAATTTCTGCATTATGGTGTATGTAACTAACTTTAGGAAGACTTTTTTACTATGCATGGGATGACCAACACGTTACTTGGATTTTTAATCTGCAAATACTTGATTTGGCAAGCTACATATTTGTTTGACAGCTGTCTTAAAAGATGATGTAAAAATCCATTTCACTAGGCAACAGAAACTTAAAGAGTCAGTTTCTTAGATTTGGAGTTGCCTAACAAAACACTGTAGAGTGGATGGCTTCAACAAAAGAAATTATTATTATTTTTTTTAAAGATTTTATTTATTTATTCGACAGAGATAGAGACCGCCAGCGAGAGAGGGAACACAGGCAGGGGGAGTGGGAGAGGAAGAAGCAGGCTCATAGCAGAGGAGCCTGATGTGGGGCTCGATCCCATAACGCCAGGATCACGCCCTGAGCCGAAGGCAGACGCTTAACCGCTGTGCCACCCAGGCGCCCCAACAAAAGAAATTATTTGACTCACCGTACTGGAGACTGGAAGTCTGAGATCAGAGTGTCACTGTGGTTGGGTTCTTGAGAAGGTTTTCCTGGCCTACAGATGATTGTGTTCTCCTTGTGTCCTCACATGGTAGAGAGCGAGCAAGGGCAAACTACCTAGAGCCTCTTCGCATCTTGAGGCACCACTGTCATCATGTCATCTCAACATGATTACCCCCCAGAAGCCCCATTTCCAAATACTACCGTATTGGAGGTTAGGGTTTCAACACATAAATTTGGAGGGGGTGCACAATTTAGTCCATAGAAGTTATCCAGGCACCTCCCTAGGTTGTCTTACCATTTCTTCCCCTTCTCTGTCTCCTTCTCTTCCTTCATGCCTCCTTGTCCTCCTCCTCCCTTCTTCTTGTCTTTTTCCCTCCCTCCCTCCTTTTCCTCCTTTCTTCCTTGCTTCTTGTGATAACATGCTTTAAGGCACAGACATTCATGGGTTGAATCCAATAGATACATTTTGCTTGGTTTGAAATGTTTGGGAAAACAACACAAATTCTAAAAAATTAAATGCTTGGATATGCAGCTTCTCTAGAAAGATCAGAGATCAAGCGCAATCTCCGAGAGGTAGTACTAGAGGGTTAAGAGTTGAGACTCTGGAGCCATTCTACCAGAATTCATTTCTTGGCAGTCCCATCTCCTAGCTATGTGACCTTATACAGTTTGCTGAATGTTTCTAAACTGTGCTTACCACATAGTAAGTGCCATGCAATGATGTCTTATTACTCCTTCGTGGCATTACCTTCTGGTTGTTCACAGTCTGAACTCTTGCTATTGTCTTTCCACCACTGAGGTTCAGTCTCACCTTCCATGAGTCATTGGCCTTGCACTGTGCTTTCTCCCTAAAAGAGAGAACCATTTTTGTTGTTGTTGTTGTTGTTCTTGGAAGTAGGGAAATGAGAGATTGATGTATGTTTTTTTTTTTTTTTTAAAGATTTTATTTATTAATTTGACAGAGAGAGACAGCCAGCGAGAGAGGGAACACAAGCAGGGGGAGTGGGAGAGGAAGAAGCAGGCTCCTAGCAGAGGAGCCTGATGTGGGGCTCGATCCCATAATGCCGGGATCACGCCCTGAGCCGAAGGCAGACGCTTAACCGCTGTGCCACCCAGGCGCCCCCCTGATGTATGTTTTAAGAAAAACGAGAGACAATATATTTCTTTGTGGAAGGGACATATTTTGCATATAGGTCTTCTGCCTGGCTTCTGTTAGGCATTTGTTTTATATTCCTAGATTCTGTAGGCATTTGATTTTCTCCCCTTCCTTCACGAAGAAAACATAATTATAGAGAAACATGGAACATTGGATAAAGCACTAGTTTCAGAGCTAGAAGACCTTGATTTTGTTATCAGCTCAATGATTATCTGTCTACCTTTGGGGCTCTGTTTCTATCTTCTCTGGGCTTCTGTTCTCTCATCTGAAATAGGGCATAATAATCTATATCTTGTCTACCGGACTCGATTTTTATAAATTCAAGTCAGAGATCATATAGACTTTAAAAAATATCCAGTCTGACACAGAGGGAGCGTATTGATAGTTCTAATATAACAACTGATGGCCAATGCCACCATGTTTTTATAACTCTTGATTTCTGCAAAGGCAGGAGTTAAAAGTCTAGTAGAATTGCTCTGCAAGTTAACTTGTCTATAGAGAACTTGCCCAAATCCATGCTTTTGTATGAATATATGTTTGCTAGTTCTAGCTGCTCTTAGTTTTCAGGGGAGATGCCAACTCAGTTGACAATAGGTATCAAGGAACAGTGCGAACACTTGGGTCATCTGAATAGTATTCTCTAGGACTTGTGTCTTGGGAATGTTTCTGGAACATCTGCAAGCTCTTCAAAACAGGAGGAGAGAGGGTGTGGCTCAAGAGAAAGTGCATCAGCAGGCTTTTATGATCTGTGAACGAAAAAAAGTGAATATGTCAAGAACTTTAGAATGGGAGGTGGGCGGATGGTCTTTAGATACTCTCTGGTCCAACTTCCTGATTGTATAGTTGGGAAAACCAAGATCTAGAGAAGAAAAAGTGACCTGCCAGTGCTATAATTAGTTAATAGAAAATGCAGGAATATAACTTGACTCTGTCAATCCGGTGCTCTTGGTCCAGCAGTCAGAGTGGAAGAGTCACAGGGACCTGGGTTGAAATTCTAGGTACTCTGTATGTAGTTTCTGATGCGATTCCATGGGATGGAAATAAAGAGATGGGATATCCACAGTGCTTGCAACAGAGCACGCACGGTCTCAGTAAATCTTGGTTTACTTTCCCCATTCTGTTTCCTTTTTACATCTGCAGGAGAAGTAGCCATAAGCACCTCCCACCAACCTCCCAGCTCCAACCTTCTCCATGTTGCCTTTTTCTAGGAAATTCTTATAAACGAGTCTGAGTAGATCACACTATTTTATCAAGAGAATTCTTTGCATTTGCTTCTATCTTTGCTACCCAGACCCTGCACTCTAATTTAATGATGATAATGCCAGATTCGGGTCTGTGTTTGCTCTGAACTCTTATGCAGATGGAGGCTGGTGATATATGAAGAATCATTATGCCACATCAAGTTTCATTTTAACGTCCATAAGTATGCCTTTTTAAAATGAAAACAAACTACTTCACCATCCTGGGGAGGGACATAAATCATGTATTTTTATTACCTCAAAAGACCACCAGAAGATGAGCTCCAATATTTCAAAGGTGACAAGCAATCTATACGAATGAATCGTAATTCGAACCCCATTATACTCGAGCTGATATATACTGCAGTGGGGTTTATAGATGTTTCTCGGAAGTATTAAAAAGAAAAAAACAACTGGGCCTTTTGTCTCTAGTTTCTAATCCTGGAGGAGGCAATCGGTCTTATGCAATCAGCATAGACACTGTATCAAGCTGTGGGTTCAAGGTGGGAGCAGAATGCTGCTACCTGTTTGGGGCTCTGGGTCACTGGAGTCTAAAGTGTGAAAGTGTTAAGATTGATTTAAAAGAGCCAAAGAACCAGTGATGCATATGGTGTAGCGTCGCTCTTCCAACAGAGTGTAATGCCAGCACAAATGTTAGGAACAGCATTGCACACAGACATAGCATTTGGAGATCTGCTTGTTTCCATATGCTTCCTGCCAGCATCAGACGTATGTAACGGAGTTATAGGATTGAATCCTTATTGAGGGCTAGAAATGGTACAAGTGAGAACAGTGCCAACTTTGAAGTCAGACCATGTGGATTCAGACCCAGGCTCTTAGGCTTATGACTTTGTGCCTTGGGCAAATGACCTAAGAATCTCTGAGCCACATTCTCTCTTCATGACATGGCGCTACCTACTTCCTTCAGGAAGAATGAATGGAGGGACGAGATGCTACCTTGGGAGTGTATGATACATAGAAATGACATCTATGAGAAGTACTCAGAGAAAGAAGTACTACCCAGGTGCCAGGCTGCTGTTCCTAGTTTTACCCTCTGAGGTAATACACGTTGAACCTCATATTCTTCTTGGTATCACCCTGTGCCTAATGGTGCATAAACTCATTCATCCTTCCAGTAATTAGGTTAACTGGTTTTCTTATAAAATCTTCTTCGACTGATTGAGACCTTTAACTTGAACCTGGACTAGAGCTGTGTCCAGCCCCCACCTTGAGGTTCAGCCTCAGGCTGAGCCTCTTGTTGCCTCCTGGATTTGGATTGAATGTCACACCTGGGGAGACCATTGCTTGAGAAAGAAATCGGCTTCAGGCAGAGCACTGACACCACCTGGGCAAAGGTCAGATGGCTTTCAGGTTAAAATCTTTGGTGCTTTGGGCCCCTCAGTGAGCTCAGTTCATTCTTTCATTCAGGAGTTCTGTCTGGGGTTTGTTTGCTTGTTTTTGTAATTATTCATTACCTTTCAGAATCTCTGAACAATAAGCAGCGTTTGTCTTAGGCTCATTTAAAAAATCTCAGCTCACTCGTTCTCAAGATTGTTTTCTCAGGATATCTCAACTCTGAAGATGTTCGTTAATTCTGTTTTGATTCTTTCTATAATCAGATTTCCTTTTGAAGCACTCTTGAGTCCTTTCGCAACCGTCTGCGTCTGCGGGGGGTGGTGACTCTCCCTGAGGGTGAAGAGACCATCTTTGTTTCGGCACATGTGTTGCTAGTCCATCCCCAGCCCCATCGGAAACCAGGGAAATTCTCAATTCTTTCCTTCTGTATTCTTGCCTCAAGGGACCCGGCTAGATAACTCTCAACACTTGACCATTTTCCCCCCTTCCCTCTGCATTAGTCACACCACCAGGTAGTTTTTATATCTGGTGTTTGCGTGATGAGGGATAAGCAACAAAGATGAGGTTGTAACAGCTTAATTTTCTGGTACATTTGTCAACTTTTCTGCTTATTTTGGTGCTGTCTTTTTCTGGACTGGTACCAGGAAATTATGAGATCTGCAAGAGCTCAAATTATCAATGGTATGAAGTGAAAATAAAACCAGCTCAGAGACATCTCGCTGGAGCAGCGGGGATGTGTGGCGTGGGGTCCTGTGTGACTTGTAGAGAGTAAAGGTTGGAGAAATCCATGTGAGAAATTCTCCCTGGGTTCTTCTAATCATCCCCTTGTCCTGTTTTTGAAAATGTTTTTATTCAGGGTCTTAGAATCCTCTGAAACAAAGGGATGGTTTGGCTGTTTGAGTCAAAATAAGCTTGTTACAGCCAAGTAACTCCTTCAAATCTAGATGACGCAGATACCTCTCATCAGTTATCCAGTGGCCTAAGGGAAATGAGCCAGGAGTTTCTCTCTGTGAGGAGCTGACAAGGGTCCACGACAGGGAAGCATTCATTGTAGTCTGTAGCTTGGTTGGCAGCTGTGGCCTGTGGGCTGAAGACTGAATTGCCTCTGAGGCAAGTCCTGACTAGTTTCTCGTCTTAAAGAATGTCTGGGCATCCTGGCAGAATGAGACGGAGTTCAGTGTGGCTTGTATCTCTGAGAGTAAAATACCAAGGTGATTTAGTCTTCAGCTTGGCCAGCTCCAATCCATTCTCTTCTTAGAGCTGAGTGATATTTTAAAAACAGAAATTGGTTTGTGCCACTACCTTGATTAAAGTCTAGACTCCTTCCTGTGGTCCACAAGGCTCAGCAGGTTCTGGCCTGAGCTTATCTTGCCAGTTTCACTTTAAATAGACAAAGCTCCTTCCCCTAATTCTTCTCCAACATTCTTCTCTGTCTGGTATGTTATTCCTCTCCCTTTCACCTGTTTCACTTCTGTTTTAGGTCTTCGATGAAACATCACGTCCACAGAGACTGCTTCTCTGGCCGTCTCAGACCACGTCCAATACCCACCGTTAAAAGGTCTCCCACTCTTGGTAGAACTTAGAAGTTTCGCTCAATGTCTTTCCAGGCTGTGAGGTTTATGGTGGCATTTTGCTCATCCTCTGCTTCAGGGCTTAGTAGAAGGCTAATTAATGTTCATGACTCAATGATTCTCTTCCTTCCTAACTCTACAGAGACAAAAAGTTTAGCCTCCGTAGTTTCCCTGATCTTTCTCCACCTCCGGTTTCTACTTGGTGAATATCTGTTCATCTTTCAAGATCAAGCTTAATGATCTCTTTCTTTGAGATGCCTTTCCTAGTCACCTCTCTACCAGTCAGGGTGGGCTCAATGGCTTAAATGAACACAGGCATATTTCCAGCTCAGGCAACACGTTCATCAGGCTTGTCTGGTTGCCTACTCCTCACTCAGGGACCCAGGCTGAGAATGTTCCCATCTCTCTGCTTCCATGCTTTTCAAAGCAGGAACAAGAAAATGTGGTCAGCCAGGTGCTGGCTCTTAATCTTTCCCCCTAGAGGTGGTATGCTTTGCTCAGACATCATGCCCAGTCATATAACTATGCTTAACTTTGAAGAGGATGGGGAAGTACATTCGCATCATGTGCCCAGAAGGAGGAAAACTGGTAATGTTTGAAGAACAACACTAATGCCAACCAACTCCCTCCAATGCCTGGCTTCTCTTGATATTCCCAGTCTCTCACTTACAATGATCTCTTCTTCCACTTCTCCATTGTTGCATGAAAGACTTTGTAATCAGTAATAACTGAATCAGCTCCAAAATATTAATGTCAAGCATACAACTTTATAACCCCATCTCCTAGTTTTCTAGCTCATGCATTCTAGTACCCTCACAGTAACCACACCTTGCCTCCATTAGGATTCCTGCTCTAGTGTGGATTCCCTAAGAAGCAAACTCTGAGGAGGCTGGCATGCAGGAAGTTATTAGGGAGTGCTCAAGGGATGAAGTCCTCTGGGGAAGGGAAGAATGCAGGATTGGACAGAGGGAGAAGTTAGCTCAGTCTCATTGAGTGCTCTGAACTCTGGATGGTCCTTTAGAATTATCTTGAGCTGGGGTAAATGTGAAGCAGTCTTTGTTGTAGGTCACTCCCAGGATGAAAGTGTGACTGTGACTATATAGTCTCTCATTAGCCAAGGACAGTTTCCCTAAAAGGATAACAGCTGACAATCTTTAGCAGGCAGTACTCCCCTTAGCAGGGGGATTAAGTTCTTTAGTTCTGAAGTGAGATGTGAGAAGTGCAGCACAGTGCCCACCCCTAACACCCAGTCCATTTCAACTGTCTACCTCCATCTTCATGTCCTCACAGCTCTCCTCCGTAGCTGAGATTCCTTTATATCTTTATCATTACCTCTTTCTTTATCATTACCTCTTTCTTTATAGGCTCAATTCCCCTGCATCTCTCTTTACCCATTTTATCTGCATAAAAACTCATCTCTGGTTACACCAAACTTTCCAGTTACCCTTCTACTGCCCCCAGATACCTGAATGAAATTGGAGAAGACACATGGCCATGCTGACTGCTCTCCCTTAACTCATTCACGATCAGAAATCACAGCGGCTCCTCAGCCACCATACTATATACTCAAGTGCATGTTTGTTCCCTTTTTTTCAAAATGACTATTTAATACTTTCTTCTCTCGCCTTCAGTGTCTGATACCTCCTCTCTTTCTTAATCCTCAGATGTAACCCTCTCTTTTCATTTCACTGAGGAAATAAAAATAATCAAAGGAGAGCTACTTCATCTTCACCCCACCGAAGATGCCAACCGTCCCTGTGCCTTCCCTTCTCTTGGCTTTGTTCGTGTTGTAGAGATGACCTATTCCATCTGTGCCCTGCTTCACCCCAGGACTTGGCTCCTGCAATGATCTCTCTCTCCTGCATCATCAGTTTGCCTCACTTATATTGAATCCTTCCCAACAGCGTACAAACGTACTGTGATCTCTCCCATCTTTAAATAAGACTCTCTCGACACCGAGTCTCCCCAGAACTACTACCCCATTTTTCTTTATGGCAAAAAAAATCTCAAAAGATTGACCTTGTTTCTCTGTCTCTATTCCCTCCTCTCCCATCCCATCTTTAATTGACTCCGTCAGGCTTTTCTCCACCACCTTCCCAAATCCACTCTTCTTAGGTCAAGGTCAGCAGTGAACTACTTCATGCCAAATCCAGTGCTTAGTGATGTCTTGATCTTATTCGGCTTCTTAGCAGGTGACAGAAGTGATCATTACTCCTTTCCTGAAACCCCTTTCCTCTCCACTTTTGTGCTATCCACTGGTCTGGGAAGTAAAATGCTTAAATGATGCCAGGTATCGACTTGTTAAAGAATTCTAATGCCTGGGTGCCAGAAAGATCTGAACGACATACGTCTCATGCTCACGTGCAGTTGCTATTCTGTCTTCAGTTCGTGGGAGAGTGCCCTTCATACCCCAGCTTGATATAATCTTATTATGTAGTTTTCATATTCCTGTTGTCCGTTTATTTTAATTGTGCATTGTCTTGGACCATTTTTGGAAGAACATGATCTTGTGTAAGTAGAACTCTTTGTTTTTTGCCTGAAGCCTTTCAGTAATTTCTGGTGTTGAGTTCTGACAGTTAGGAAGTCTTGCTAACCGTGAGTGTCCTTCTAGGACCTCAGTTACTCCACAGTAACTTTTATTTATGGGCTGACAGATCTTTAGTGAACATGGAAAGAATCTGCTCTTATTTCAGTGTGTTTTATTAGGAAATCAGTCAATCTGCTTTTACTTTTAAAATAGAGAAGTGAGATTTCTGGTGCCCCAGGATAGTTGTGTTTATCCCATTTCCACACATGAAGTGCATTAGGACTTTGGTGATTGCCTCAATAGCAACACTATGGTTGACTATCGTTTTCAAGGTGCTTTCATGAAGTAAATCCTAGTAAATAAGAGATCGATTTCTGAGTTCAAATCCTGGGTAGAGCACATTCTAACAGGATGACTTTGTGCCACATGTTTAACTTCGCTAAGCCTCAATTTTCTAGACTTCAAAATGTGGGTAGTGCTGTACTTGGATCATGGAATTGTCTGTGGATTCCATTAGATAATGAATTTAAAGATCTAAAGCAGTAGGTTCAGAACTGGCTTGTATGACAAACTGATGAGAACCTTGGGACTCAGCATGGTTAAATGCACGTTCTGGGCTAGTAACTGGAAGAAGCAGAACTAGAATTCTCATTGTGTTAGGTCCTCATGCTGTGCTGCAGTCCCTTCCTCTCCATCTCCATAAGCACTCTGAGTAAAATGAACATAGAAGGCATTTCTGAAAACAACTTCCCGAAAGGACTAAAGTCTGTACTTAAGGTTGTAGGTTATTTGAGTTCTTACCATGAATACTTATGAGGAAGCAGGTGATGCTCTGACCTCCATTTCAGAGAGAAAAGATCCTTTTTGTTGAATCAGCCCATTATTCTGTCACATGGGAAGGTTCTCCAGGTCAAGGGACGAAAGATGTCAGTTTGCATTAGACATCTGTTGTCTGTATTCACAATACAACATAGGAGAAACTGGCTGCACCATCATTTTTTAACAGATGGATTAAAGCATGTCTTAGTTAAGACACAGGAGCAGAGAGGGCTGAATCCCCTTGATCTCTCTGATAAAAGCTACACCATGTACAGCGGACACCTAATAAATATTAATTGGTATCAACTCACTGGACACAGAACTCAATGATTTTGGATGTTTAAATCAGCATCCTCCTTGGTGAGAGATTAATAAGAGCAAATTCAATCTTCATCCTTCTTGGTTTCTTAACTGTTACATCTCGCCATGCCCTTTTCTCGAAATACTTTCAGCTCCAGAGGGGTTCTAACGCACCCGAATAAGCTGAATTTGCATTTAAGTTTTTGTGTTTACTGCGTCTTAATTTTCTCTTAGCTTTGATGGGCGTCTGCCTTTTTAAATTTCGTGGTAAGATGATCACACTAAATAAAGTTCAACCATTCACCTAACTGTGATGTTGCTTCTTTTGTCTCCTTTAGATATTGATGAGTGTGCAGCTAAGATGCATTACTGTCATGCCAATACGGTGTGTGTGAACTTGGCTGGGTTATATCGCTGTGACTGTGTCCCAGGCTACATCCGAGTGGATGACTTCTCTTGCACAGGTGAGCACGCAGAAGCAACACTGGTTTTCAACCCTTCTCTGCACCCTATGTGTGTTGTTAAATTTAGCTCCAGGTGCACTCTGTACTACTGTAACCCAGCTGGTTTTTCTCTTGCATTATTTTACCCTCCCCTTTGGAGAAAAAAGTGATAAAAGAAATGTTACTTAAGTAATTGATTTCTACTCCCAGTGGACTTAGAGACATCAGTTTTAAGAATAGAAAAGTATCAAACTGTTTGCCTTCCATCAAACTATTTGCTGGAATGTTTTTGTAGATAAGAAAATGTACTTTGTTCCTGTTGGGAATGACAAGGATTAAATATAGAGGGGGAGCGTGGAGTGCCTGGTGGGCAGGAATACGCCATGTATGGGAGCCAGTCAAGACTCTGGATTGACATATGCTGATGGTTAGTTTCCCTGATATGGCAGGGCTCGCAGCACTGAACCAGAACTCTGGGGATGTGCGTGGTGCGTTCGTGTGAGCAATGCTGGCTTTGTGGGGTGTTTGGTTTGGGGGTTCTGATATACTTCCAATTATGTATGTGGAGATATGAACAGTAAATTGGCAAAGGGTGGTAGAAAGTTCTGAGTCTTTTTTCTTTTGGCCAAATGCCTTTAAATGACCGATCTGTAATCTATAAGAAAAGCGCCCCTTGAACACAAAATTTCAGTCATTTTGTACCTTTCCCTGACTACTGCATCTTTTTTTTTGTCTTGTTAACATTGGCCTATAAGCTGGATTTTTCACTCAGCATGGACTGCCACTCTTAGTGTATTTTATTCCCAATGACATTTTCAAAAGTGCAAAAAGTTGCAAAAGTTAGGGAAGCATGTTTGTTTGTCCAAGTAACCTTTTCCATTGATTGTTATATATTTAAAAGTTACTATTTTCCGGCTAAGGAACTGGATGATGTGAGAGTAATGCAGGTTTCTGATGGCCACAGATGGCCAATCTCATTCATCTTTTCTGTAGTATAACTAAAATTCCTGGAGGAAAAAGAGATTGCGTAAACACAGCATGCTGAGAGCTAAACATGTTAAGGGGGACACAAAAGTCTTTTGGACCTATAAACAAACAATCGAAAAATCTGATGTTCTGTATGACTGTTTCTTTGTTCTTATGGTTTACCTTAACCCTGTGATTAGAAGGGACCAGTGCATAAGCTCCTAACAATAGCAGCATATCACACAACCCCGCAAACCTTGATTAGGGCCCCACTGTGTAGAAAGGCCTTGTTGAAATCATAGCGGAATACAGCCCCTGCTTTACTTTTTCACAAAGGGAGGAAGACCGGAGCTCTGTGCTTGTTGAAAGCCTCTTAGGTTAGGTGCCCTGCCTGGAGATTTATATATGGAGCAACATGGAAAATGTATTATTTATAGTATTGCTTTGAGAAACTAAACTGTGTTATTTGGAATAAAAGACAAGGGTGTGGGTGTCAGTGGGTACCCAGGCACCCCCCCCAAAAGAGATAAGCTCAGAGTGACTTTCTCTGATTTACATAAATAGCTATCCATTATCTTATCACCTGATTCTAATTTTCTGAATATCACTTATCACCATGTAGAGTTTTTATTTTTTATATGGGATTTTCAAAAATTTGTCTCTATTAGAATGTAAGATCTGAGAGCTGGGACCTTTTCCCTGTTGTTCCCTGTGTTGGCTACTGAAAACATAACCTAGTTGGAGGAGTTGGGGGTGTAGAGAACATAGCCTGGCAGGATGCAGTGCTCAAAAATATTTATTGAATGAAGGAATGAACAAAACTCCTTAGCCTTGGGCTATTTAGTTCTCTAAATTTCATTTATAAAATATAGCTCATATCTGTTGGATCTGCTATGCCTGTTCGATGTAGCTCTTAGGTTATTGTGAACACCAGATTGTGTATGTGAAAACATTTATCATGGCACTTGGAGGTGTTTGCATCAGTCAGGGTACAATGTTCTGCAGTAACAACCCCAAATATGACTGATTTAAAATAACAAGGTTTTGTTTTCTTTCACTGGTCAGCATGAAGGGTGCTCTGCTCGTCCTAATTACTGTAGGACGCTAGTCACCAAGATGTGAAAAAGAGCCTGGAGGCTCTTGCAACAGTCGTTCAATGTTGTTATCAGGGAATGGCACATACCCTTTCCACACACTGCTTGTGACTAGAACTAGTCACCAGTGCCCAGCCAAGTACAAGGCGAGGAGGAATCGCAGTTCTACTTTGTGCCTAGAAGGGTGAGAACACCAGAAATATTTGGCAAGTGGTGCTAATGAGTACTTTAGTGACTTACACTTAATAGATTCTCAACAGATTTTTGTTCCCTTTGACAGGAGCTGTTTATTAAAATAACCTTTTTTTTTTTTTTCTCCCAACAGTACACAGTGTGTTGGGGAAAGTGGTCACAAAAAATGATGATATTAAGCACATCTGTACTAAGTACTATGATGGAAGGATAAGCAAAATTCAATAAGAAAACGTGGCCTGATTTCCAGAATAGAGTGTTTGGAATGTTTTTGCCAGCCACGAGGTGCTGCTGGAGTTTCCTGAGGCCTCTTAGCATGCAGTGAGTGGATTAGGGTAGGGTTTTACAGTGTGGAATATGGATGGGAGTGAAGAGAGCTAAGAGACAAGCATTCTCCCTGCCATTTCTCCTCTAGACCAGATTCCAGGGCCTCCATTAGATGCTTGCATGGTAAGCTGGAACTCTGATATTTACCTTCATGTCCTGAAAGTACACCTGTTAGGCCAAAGGTGCTCTTCGCTCGCCAAGATTGATCAGGTCCCCACCTCCAATCTCTGTCATTTCTTTATTGGCAAAGACTTCTTCCTCTAAGTGGCTATTTGTCTATGGTAAAAAGTAAGGTTTATAATAGATGTTGGCCACTGTAAGACATCTTTTCAGATGTTTCATTTTCCAAAGAACATTTTCTGGGAGAAATTGACAGACCTGAAGGCATCCTTTGTTTGCCCCAAGTTCCTGATACAGCATTTCTCATTATTGGCATTCCTGATTTCCAAAGATCATTGTAGACTCTGTCCCAAATCAATTAGTATCTGCTGCTGTTAAGTTAGTTTTCTAAGTATGTCAGGGTCACTGTTTTCTTTCTTTTAGTATGCCATTTAGCCTGACCCTAACTGCCCTAGAAGTCAGTAGTAATACTGAAAAATTATATTTAACTAAAAGTTAATGAGCCTAGCATTAAAGAAGATCTATCAGCTTTAGTAATAGATGATTGAATGATTGATTGACTCATCCATTTCATTCATTTATTCATCTAATACATCATTAGTATCAGCTGTGAGCATGAGGAAATACAGTCACTGAGAATAGTGATAAATGACCTCTGTGCCCAGAGAATTCATGATTATTGAGGCACCAACTTCACATGAAAAAACTCAAATGTATATTCACTATCAAAAATGTTCCAGTGTTTGCCAAATCAATCCCTCTTGAAAGTCTTGGTAGAATTGGGTGAGTCTTGGGTGTTTAGTCCCATGTTAGTTGTTAATCCTTTATAAGGTCCAAAGAAGAAACTAAAACAGCCGTTCCAAAGTTTATGCTGATAACCACAGTCCTTTTAGAAAGAGTGTACCTGAGACAATAAGTAGATGTCAGACTCCATGCTAGAGGGGAAAGGCAATGTGTCAAACAGAAAAGAAGCTTTAACTCCTTCCCCCTTTTTTATCTAATTAAAAATTGAAAAAAAATCACATCTCGTGGGAAAATAAAGTAAGGAGGGTTTAACATTGCGAATACTTACCCACAACTTAAAATGTGCTGTAACTTAATTTTTACCCCTAGAGGCTGGGGAGTCCCTGACATGACCATGTGTTATACATGAGGCTCTGTATTTTTTTCTAGGAAGGTTTCCCTTGCTTTTTGAAAGGGTGAAATTGAAAGCATCTGACACTTGACACAGGGGCAGTTTTTGGCCTTAGGATTTGTCTATATGACTTTCTCTCCTGTAAGAGTGCTGGGTTGCCCTTGTTCTTTTATGAATTTCAGAACTAGAGGATTCCCTGAAATTGGGCTGGTGGGGTACTTATTCTCTGTACCTTTTGATTTTTGCATTGGTCAGACTCCTTGACTTACCATCCCTGACTTTCATTTATCCCTAAACTGCCCGCGTTTAGGTTGTTTGATAAGATGCTATCATTAGATACTTAGCTCGGAAGAAGGATACCTGTGATTTATGACAAAGCATGCAGCAATAAGACAGGTACTTGACAGTAATGGGTAAGCATTCATTTTTATGCCAAAAGCTTCCCATGAAGGTAAGAAATAAAGGAAACAAGTGAGACAACCTGTATCCCATGTGATTTCTATTACGTCACTCAGAGGATTTGTATTTTCTTGATATTGGCATGGAAGAAAGCTTGAAGGAAGTATATGTTTGAGATACTTCAAGTAAGCTTAGTTAAAATTAGATACAATAGTCTATTAATTTAGTGGTTTAAATTAAGTACCTTATAATGAAAAGAGGTGAGGCAACAGTTTACTTAGGAGTAAAAGGTGACTGTTAGAAATTTTAACTGAAAAAAGCTTTTCTCCTAAGGTTGATGATCGAAAGAACACTTTGAAATATGAGGTACCCGATGTCGTTTTATTGAGCAGAGCCAGATGAAATAGAGCCAAACAGGACATTCTCCAACTTGCTAGAGCGTGGTAGTAAAATTTCTATTGATTATCCTTATCTTTAAAGCACGTAGCATGTGCTTGTTTTGGACATGCTTGTTCGTTCTTACTTTGGACTATCTGGCAGCATTAAAGGGATAAGTTACTAATTACTTGGCTCTCGGTCTCAGAAAAGGTGAGATAACTTTCAGAATGAAATTCCAGGCATAGTCCTGTGGACTGCTTCTGCTTGAGTGAAAAAGGCTGTATCAAATGCTTTAGGATGCAAAACTACCTTTGTTAAAGATGGCAGAAGGCGTTTATCGATGTATCGAATAAGTAGTCAAGACAAGACTTATGGTTTTGGATTTTCCAAAACCCAACTAAAAGCTGGAGACATTTACCCTTTGATTTGTTTGGCTAGTATGTCCCCTCTAGTTTTCTGCTTTCCTTTAAATAGGTGGTTGGCTGTGTTAGCCACCTCCTCAACCAGAGGAGGGATGTGACAGCACTGAAAGCAGGACTCCAAAATCCCGATTTTTTTGGTGCAGATTCAGGACATGGGGAGAAAAAGTTAATGTTGGGATATGCTCTTAGAGATTTTGATTGCATTTGGTCTGCGACTGAGACCTGGCTTCAGTTTGTTTAAAGGTCCAGGTGATTTCTGATATGCAGTCGACTTTGGTAAAACAGAATGGCAGAGAAGAATCTGAAGGGAGGAGAATTGCCCTCCATATTATAGACTAGAAAAACCAGAGTGGGTAATATAGGGTCAGGAAGTAATGAAGGTAGAAACACGAACAGTTTCTGGAGGAAGGGCCCTGCCTCCAAGGCTGCATTCTGACATATGTAAGACTCTGGAGAGAGAAAATCCTCAACAAAATACTAGTGAATGGAGCCCACAATACATTAAAAAAAATCATTCACTATGATCAAGTGGGATTTATTCCTGGGATGTAAGGGTAGTTCCATATTCACAAATTAATCAGCATGATACATCACATCGGGAACAGAAAGGCTAAAAACCAAATGATTATTTCAGTAGACACGGAAAAAGCATTTGACAAAGTACAAGATCCCATCATGATGAAAACCCTCAACAAAGTAAGTTGAGAGGGAACGTACCTCAACATAATGAAGGCCGTATGTGAAAAACCCACAGCTCACAACAGACCCAGTGGGGAAAAACTGAGAGCTTTCCTCTTAAGGTGAGGAACAAGACAAGGATGTCCACTCTCACTACTTTATTCCACATAGTACTGGAAGTACGAGCCACAGCAATCAGACAACAAAAAGAAAGAAAAGGCATCCAAATTAGTAAGAAACTAGTACGTTTACTATTCGCAGACGATATTATGTAGAAAAACCCAAAAGACTCCACTGAAAAATGGCTAGAACTGATACATGAATTCAGTAAAGTCTCAGGATACAAAATCAATATGCAGAAATCTGTTGCATTTCTCTACAATAATAATGAAGCAGAAGAAGGAGAAATTAAGAAAACAATCCCATTTACAACTGCACCGAAAGTAGTAAAATACCTAGGAATAAGCCTAACCTGTATTCTGAAAACCATAAAATATTGATGAAAGAAATTGAAGATGACACAAGTAAATGGAAAGACATTCCATGCTCATGGATTAGAAGAACAAATATTGTTAAAATGTATCTACTCCCTAAAGCAATCTACACATTTAATGCAATCTGTGTCAAAATACCAACAGCATATTTCGCAAAACTAGAACAAAAAAATCCTAAAATGTATGTGAAACCACAAAAGACCCTGAATTACCATCGTACTTTTGGAAAAGAAAAGCAGAGCTGGAGGTATCAGGATTGGAGACTTCAAGTTCTTTACAAAGCTGTAGTCATCAAAACAGATGGTAGTGACCCAAAAATAGACACATAGCTCGATGGAACAGAATAGAAGACCCAGAAATAAACCCAAGACTATATGGTTAATTAATCTTTAACAAAACAAGAAAAAATATACAAAAGGTAAAAAACAGTCTCTTCAAAAAATGGTGTTGGGAAAACTGGACAGCAACATGCAAGGGAATGATGGACACTAGGCCACCTTCTTACACTATATACAAACATAAACTCGGATTGATTATGTAAATGTGAGACCTCAAACCATAAAAATCCATGAAGAGAGCATAGGCAGTAATCTCTCTGACATTGGCTGTAGCGACATTTTTCTAGATAGCTTTCCCGAGGCAAGGGAAACAAAAGCAAAAATAGACTATTGGGACTGTATCAAAACAAAAAGCTTCTGCCCGGGGGTGCCTGGGTGGCACAGCGGTTAAGCGTCTGCCTTCAGCTCAGGGCGTGATCCCGGCGTTCTGGGATCGAGCCCCACATCAGGCTCCTCTGCTATGAGCCTGCTTCTTCCTCTCCCACTCCCCCTGCTTGTGTTCCCTCTCTCTCTGGCTGTCTCTATCTCTGTCAAATAAATAAATAAAATCTTTAAAAAAAAAAAAAAAGCTTCTGCACGGCAAAGGGAACAATCAACAACTAAAATCAACCTACTGACTGGGAGAAGATCTTTGCAAATGACCTGCTAAAGGGTTGGCATCCAAAACACATAAAGAACTGATACAACTCAACACCTAAAAAACAAATAATCCAATTAAAAAATGGGCAGAGGACATGAAGACATTTCTCCAAAGAAGGCATCCAGATGGCCAAGAGATACATGAAAATATGCTCAACGTCACTCCTCATCAGGAAAGTGCAAATCAAAACCACAATGAGATCTCACTTCACACCTGTCAGAAAGACTAAAATCAAGAACACAAAGAAGTGTTGATGAGGATGTAAAAAACTAACCATCTTGCACTGTGGGTGGGAATGCAAACCTGTGCAACCACTGTGGAAAATAGTATAGAGGTTCCTCAAACAGTTAAAAAACACAAGTACCCTACGTTCCAGCAATCACGCTACTGAGTATTTACCCCCCAAACACAACAACACTAATTCAAAGGGATACATTCACCCCTATTTTTATAGCAGTGTTATTTACAAGAGCTAAATTATGGAAAGAGTCCAAGTGTCCACTGATAGATGAATATCAGTGTATACACACACACACACACGCACACGCACAATGGAATATTAGTCAGCCATAGAAGAGAATGAAATCTTGCCATTTAGAACTGCATGGGTGGAACTAGCGAGTATAATGCTAAGTGAAATGATTTCACTCGTGGGATTTTTTTTTTTTTTTTTAAGATTTTATATGTGTGAGAGAGAGCACAAGTGGAGGGGAGGGACAGAGGGAATGGGAGAAGCAGACTCCTAGCTGAGAAGGGAGTCTGACACGGGGCTAGATCCCAGGACCCTGGGATCATGCCCTGAACCGAAGGCAGATGCTTAACCGACTGAGCCACCCAGGTGCCCCACTCATGTGGAATTTAAGAAAACGAGCAAAGGAAAAATGAGAGACAAACGAAGAAACAGACTCAACTATAGAGAACCAACAGATGGTTACCAGAGGGGAGATATGTGGGGTAATGAGTAGAATAGGTGGTGGGGATTAAGGAGAGCACTCTTGTGATGAGCCCTGGATGAGGCACGAAATTGTCAATCACTATATTGTACACCTGAAACTAATATACACTTAACTATACTGGAGTTACAATTTAAGGAATAAAAAGGCTCTGTAGAGAAGGAGGTTATGGGAGGCCTCTGCAAGTGAGGCCTTATGGGGAGATTCTGAATCTTCAACTGTGACATGACTGCTGGGATGCCTAAAGAACTCTAAAGATAGATGACCTTTCTGGGGCAACCTGTGTTCTCTGGGACAAGGAATAGACTGCTCCCTCTCTGCTAACGTCTTGCTCATTTGGAATCCTCTAGAGCTGTGACACAACCTGATGGAAGTAGGGAATTCTCAAATGATCAAGACAACATTTTTACTGCTCCACTTGTCCAGAAGAATAGGAGAATCATTCATTAACTTAAACTGAAGAAATTACAGAAATCTACATTATTTGTATATACATGTTTGTGACTGGGCTTCTCTACCATGACAAGTGAAGGAAACAAGGTCATCTAAAGTAAACATAAAGGAAGAAATTAAGGGGCTCCTCCAAACAGAGATTATGTAGGGTAGAAACTCATGGAACATTTGGTGTTTCAGGAGATTTCAGTTTTCTATATGTAATTCTAGAAAAGTCAAAGGTCAGATATTTATTGCATTTCCCAATAGTAGTATTAATGCTAAGGTTTTTTTTTTTTTTTTTTTTAAATCAGTAAATATTTCTTAGGATACCAAAGGACATTCACCATGAGGTTTCAGGATGAAAATAAGTTGAAGGATTTGTGCAGCATTTGGCTTCTTTGTTGGGTTTAAGTGGGAGTGAGTTCTTTGTATACCAGCGCTGTTGTAAAGGATCTAGGACCATTGACTGCTGCAGAGAAACTTGGATGAATGATGGAGGTGCCCCCAGGGTGTTGGTGTACAAACCTGTTAAGTACTGTGTTGCCCTTAATCCAAATTCATCCAAGAAGTTTGTTAATATTTCTCTACACTCTGTTGGAATTGTGCCTTCAGAATCACAATTAGGCTTCCACATAGAGGAGTTTAAGGTTGCCTTAGCATTTACACTGTAATTGAGGCTAGTCGTGCAGCCCGGCTATGTCCACATTTGGGTGGACACAATGCATCTTTAATAACCTAATGAGCTATCTTATATTCTTCGTTTCCAAGATTTGGTGAATGCATATGCATAGCTATTTCTCTGCTTTTTAAAGGTATAGTGAGCCATCTTAGGATTTCTTCAAGATAATTGAGAACATATATTACTGATGCTTGGGCCAGAGTGAAAGCTCTACATTTTCATGGTTAAAAGTCTAGTGTATATATTTGTATATAAATTTTACAGGTTGAAAGCTTTGGCTTTGCCACTTACTTGCTTTATGAATTGGAAAACCATTTGAGTTCTCTGCTGCTTCATCAGTATCCTTTATACAGGCTCAAAGAATTATGAAGCATAAAGTGGGACAGTGTAAGCGTATCAGTTCAGATAATTTTAATGGAAATAATAAAAAAAAAAAACACCCTGACTCTACTGGCTTAAATGATAAGTATATTCTCTCCTAACAAAGTGTATAGGGACAATGTTTCCAGAATTAGTTAGTTCAGCTCCTCCATAACATCATCAGTGACACAGATTTTTTTTTCTGACTTTTTATTTTCAGCATGATAGTTTGCAACTTGATGGAGCTCCTTTCAAAGTCTCAGAATGGCTGAAGTAACTCCAAGCATCACATTTTGACTTAGCCGTGTCCCAAAGTCAGAAAGAAAAGAGTATTCCCTTTCTACAGTTCCTTTTTTAAGATCGAGGAGGACTTTATCAGAAGGCTACCCCCAGCAGATTTGTTTTCATGTCTCATTGGCCAAAACTGTTTAATATGCCTATTAACAAAATATATCTTAGACAGAAAGAATTAGCTTGCATCAAGATTTATCCCTAAGGTTGGGATAGGCCCCAGCTTTCTTTATAGTACTTGGCTAGCTAACTTCTATCTCAATGAAATTTGGGTTTCATTCTCAGTGGAAAGGGTGTGGGTGTGTGTGTGTGTGTGTGGGTGTGTGTGGTGTGTGTGTGTGCCAGGATCACGCCCTGAGCCGAAGGCAGACGCTTAACCCCTGTGCCACCCAGGCGCCCCTGGGTTAGGCTCTTCATATGCTAAAACCTTCAAACAGGATCCTCTCTCTTGGTGTTATAAACGGAGACATGGAACACTGGCAGAGTCTCCCCAAGTTCCCACAGTTTATAAATGGCAGAGTTGTGGATAAAATAGGATTCTCTGGGCCCCAAGTCCCAGGCTCTTTTCTTCCTAATAATGGCAGTTGGTTACGAAGCTTCTGCAGACCACATTGCATGAGCATTTTAAGGGCATCATCAAAAGAGCTCTGAGATAGGCTGCAGATGAGTGCCTGGAGTTAGAAGCCCTGCACTCACCTCTTTGCTCCACTACTTTCTACCCTGTGGTTATGGGCAATCCCTTAACCTCCCTACGTTCTCAAGTCAGATTCCTCACATGTGAACAGCGATAGTAACGGCTAACATGTATTGAGCATCTGTGCGGAACCCTCTTCTAAGCACTTCATAAATACTATTGCATTTACTTCTTGCAATTCTGGGAGCAAGACGTGTCCATTTATCAGAAATTGATTCAAGGGGCGCCTGGGTGGTGCAGTCATTAAGCATCTGCCTTCAGCTCAGGGCGTGATCCTGGCGTTATGGGATCGAGCCCCACATCAGGCTCCTCTGCTGGGAGCCTGCTTCTTCCTCTCCCACTCCCCCTGCTTGTGTTCCCTCTCTCGCTGGCTGTCTCTGTCAAATAAATAAATAAAATCTTAAAAAAAAAAAAAAAGAAAGAAAAAAGAAAAAGAAATTGATTCAAGGGGCGCCTGGGTGGTGCGGTCGTTAAGCATCTGCCTTCAGCTTAGCGCGTGATCCCAGCGTTCTGGGATCGAACCCCACATCAGGCTCCTCTGCTGGGAGCCTGCTTCTTCCTCTCCCGCTCCCCCTGCTTGTGTTCCCTCTCTCGCTGGCTGTCTCTCTCTGTCAAATAAATAAACAAAACCTTAAAAAAAAAAAAAAAAAGAAATTGTTTCAAGACAATACAGGTAACAAATGCCTGGAGTTAGGGCAGGAAACCGGGCCCATCTGACTCAGAGCCTTCTAGTCTTTCCCCTTCTACACGGCTAGCTCTAGGTCACGTTATAGATCACCAACACGGAGATGAACCTATTTCGAAGCATCAGACACCCTACTACTTCTCCATTCTTCTTTTACCATCTCCCACCCAACGTCAGATCTCCTTCAGACACCTTCCTGTGGAAAATACATTTACCATGTAGTAATTAATGCCTTTCTTCCAGGACCAAGGCTCTTTCCCACATTTATAGTCCATAACTCACAATTTAACATTTAGTTATACACCCTATAAAATTATTCTCCTTAAATGTAAATTTTATGTCCCCCAAAGAGACCATAACCTCCTAGAGGTCAGGAACCATAGCTTACAGAATCATGGAATTAGAACAGGTTTGCAAAGTTATCATTAAAAAAAGAGAGGGGGGGCTGAACTCTTTTAAAAAGAAAACTTGTTTGGAATTCCAGCTCCTCTGACTAAAAACTATCGAGTTAGTTAACCTTGATCTTTCAAAATCCAAAGAAAAACAATGAGTTTTTCATACAGTGAGCTGGTAGCAGGGGCAGGACTAGACTCCATGTTGCCTGATTCTCATCCAGTGATTGCTTTGCCATGGAAATCCCGGGCCTGTTCGGTCTCCTCTCAGTATCTTTGTCTTAGTCAAAGTCCAGAAAAAAACACTGGACGACACCATGAACCTGGAAGCCCTCCCACAAGGGCTTACAAAGAATAGGGCAGGTGGGACCCACCCATCAGGTCACCTTCCTGGATCCTCAAAGGAGGAAAAGAGCATCATAATTCTAAGAGTCCTTTAACTGCCATATTGGCCAATCAAATTCTCCAGGAATATGATGAAGCAGAGCCACCCCTTTAAATCTCTTTAGTTCAGATTCATAATCTAGGTCAACTAAGGATAAAAGGCATTAACATTACCAAGTCATAAACATTTGTAAAAATTTAATTTAGTAGGAGGAGAGGGGATCTGGACAAAATAAACTTAATGTCACCTTTGTCCAGCATTTTCTGTTATTTAAATAATATTTTTCTGACATGAAGACACAATGTAGGTTCAGAGCACTGTATTCCATTCCACAGAAAATGTGGAAAATAGTACACATAAAGAAATCATATGTAACTGTCCACTCAGATATTCTGTCACTTATTTATTTGGGGGGCTATTTTTGCTTATGTTTCTAAGCATCTGTGTATTGCGTGTGTGTGACTATGCGTGTGTTCGTTTATAATTTGTATTTACTACTTTAATTGGAGAACCATATATATACTGATTTGAATATCATGGTATACAGTGAAAATTTTCCATTGACAGAGAATATTCTTCTAAAAATTATTTTAACATTCATTGCATTCCCATGTATGGATGTTTTGCTATTTATTTAATCAAACTTCCATTAGTTCCTATTTAGGCTGCTTTCAGTTTCTTTTCTTATAAATAATATATGGAGTAAATGGCCATAATGAAAATCTCGGGTATGTAACGGAGACTGATTACTTCCTTAGAATAAGTTGCTATAAATAAATATTTCTAGGGGTGCCTGGGTGGCACAGCGGTTAAGCGTCTGCCTTTGGCTCAGGGCGTGATCCCGGCATTACGGGATCGAGCCCCACATCAGGCTCCTCCGCTATGAGCCTGCTTCTTCCTCTCCCACTCCCCCTGCTTGTGTTCCCTCTCTCGCTGGCTGTCTNCCCCCCCGCCTTCTCCTCAAACTCTTGAAGCACTTCAGAGGACAGCATGGCACGTTGGAATACAGCTGGAAAGCTGCTTGCCTTGAGAAACTCCATTTCTGTAGACAGTGTCCAGATTCTCTGGAAACACAGGCTTGCAGTCAGGTGATTTATGCTGATGGGTTAAGGAGACCAGTGAGAAGTGGGTTTCACAGTGGTTTGTGGTAACTAGCAAGGAATACGTTATTTAAAGGGAAATACTGCATTCTGGAGTTACTAGTTTGTAAGGTGCTGTAGACCAGGGTTTTGGAATAAGTTCCATAAATTCTCTTTAAACATTTAAGTTTGTTTCCTGAGAAGCGAAGCCCCTTAAACTGAGAACACCACTGACATTTTTTAGCCCTGATGGCGGCATCTAGTTAGTCCTTTGGGGTGGCCACAGGACAAATTGCTTTCAGGAGAAGGATAGAAGGTCAGAAGCTCGGTGTAGGTTGGACTCCAGGATGAGGTCTTTGGCAGTTGAGAAATGTCCTTAGAGGGAATTTACACACAGAGATGTGTAAAGAAAACAGCAAGTTTAATAAGAATATAAAAGGGACTATAATGATAAAATAATATATGCATATTTTAGTAACATTACAAAATTCAGAAAAATAATAATAAAGCATGCATAATTTAGCTCTGTTTGGAATATTTCCTCCTACAGTTTTCTATGCCTCTATCTATATTCTATGTTGTGAAATTCACACAGCATCTACCAGTTAATATTTTAATTTGTCTACTTATTTCATGAACGTTGCCCAAGTTGGTAAAGTTACAACTGTTCGTGGCTGCAAAACAGACTCTCCTATGGATGCATTGTTATAACTTTTACCATTTGGAGAAGGATTAACATCTAATTGCCTCTGTGTCTTCACTTGGCCTTCTCATATGCATGTGTTCATTCTTCCTCTGTTATGATAGTGGTCATTGTTTTGCTCAGGTGGGTTGAGGAGTGATTTATAGCACGACACTCAGAGCAGCTCCAAGCAGGAGGGATACCGTGCTTAGGGATTCATGGAGAGGGAGGTGCCAGCTTCTCAGGTGTTATTCATTAAGGGACATTTCAGGTAGAAGTAGGTCCCTAAAGAGCTGGGTAATATTAACACATACCTTGGATGGTGTAAGGACCTTGTATAATTACTTTACATAAGCAGACTTTGTAACTAGACAGGGGTGCTCCAGTGAGCCCCTGCCTTGTTCATGATGTATGTTTTCTAAATTTATATTTGGATTCTTTGTGCTTTAAAATTCAAAGAGGATGCATTTCCTAGGTCAGCCATTTTTTTCCTCCTTATGGCATTAATCTTCCCATTCTGATTGATAAGTTAAATGTAGGGATGTAAGAGACTTGTAAGACATCAGAACACGCTTTCAAATTATAGTCATTTGATTCTGAATTTTGATGAATTTTTGAAGCAATGTGCCCAGAGAAGTCTTGCTATGGATTATCCAAAACCTTAGGAATTTTCTCATCAAGAAAACTATTTTTTCCCCTAAAGCAGGTGGTCCATTTGACTTGGTTATATTAAAAACGTGGCATTGATCAGAGGAGGCACATATGATCCCTGCCTATCAATGAGGCAGGGGAGGGTATTGGGACAATTTCTGTCTCATCCAGAGAGTGTGTGACACTAAATGACATTGATGTTACAATAGCCCAGGCTGAGCAGCTTAAAGTGCAGGGGAAGGAAATAAGTGAAGGTAGACCCTGTGATGATTTTCTTGGCTTCATGCAAACCTTTTATTTATTTTTTGGGACAAAATAGCATGATATCGTGTTTACCTTTCTCAGCTGCTGGAGTTTTAAACTTACTATTATTTGGACATGACTTGTTCTATTCCATCTCTTATTTCTTTCTTCCTCTTGGCTCTCTACTTTCAAGTGTATTATAGCTTTTATCCTTGAATCTTATTTTCATTACCTTTCATATTTGCTTCTTTAATGTGTGTGTGATTATTTGTGGCTGAACCTGACAAGTGGTGGTTTAAATGAAAGACTGAGGGTCAAAAAATGCTGTAAAACAGCAGCAGGCAAGCGTACCTGTTTTGTGTACCGTTGGTGGGAATGTAGAATGGTACAGCTACCGTGGAAAATTGACCCTTCCTCAAAAAATTAAATAAAAAATCATATCCAACAATTCCACTTCTGGATATATACCCCAAATAATTGAAAGCCGGGTCTTAAAGAAATATTTGCACACCCATGTTCATAACAGGTTTTCATTCACAACAGCAAAAATGTAGAAGGAACCTAAGTGTCCCTGGACAGATAATTGGGTAAGTCAAATGTGGTATACATGTATTATGGAATGTTATTCAGCCTTATAAAGAAAGGAAATTCTGATACATGCTACAGTATGGATAAACCATAGAGAACATTGTGCTAAGTGAAATAAGGCACTCACAAAAAGACAAATACTGTGTGATTTCCCTTACATGTACCTAGAGTAGTCAAGTTCATTGAGACAAAGTAGAATGGTGGTGGCCCCCAGGCTCGGGGGAGGGGAGTTATTGGTAAAGGGGGATATCGTTTCAGTTTTACAAGATAAAAAAAGTTCTGCACATGGATGGTGGTGATGGTTGCCCAGCAATATGAATGTCTTTAATACTACTGAACCATACACTTAAAACTAGCTAAGATGGTAAATTTTATGTTGTGTGTGTTTTAGCACAATTTTTACAAATTGGGGGAGGAAAGTGCCGTTGGGGAACTTTAGAAATAACATTTACCATGGTTTTCCTTAGTCCATATTAGATATCAGCTTTTTGAGCTCATATAATGACTTGTTCATTCCTTACTTTATTCATTCATTAAATACCAGTTGAGAGATCTACGCGTCAGGTATTGTTCTAGACAGCAGGCATGCATCAGTGAATAAAACAGAGCTTTGTTACCAGTGGAGCACATGTTCTCGTTGGGTGGAGTCACACAATAAACAGGTAAATATAGAGTATGCCAGACAGTGATCAGAACTTGGGGAGAAGTGAAGTGACGGAAGAGGGACGGAGGTGTGTGCTGCGTGGGCCGTGGTGCCGTTGTATGGGGTGGTCTGGAAAGGTCTCACTGAGAAGATGGCATATAAGCAAAGACACGAGGGAAGTGAGCGTGCACGCCACGCTGGTATGAGGAATAGCAGTCCCAGGCTCTGCGCACAGCAAGTGTCTAGAACAGTCATCTGCTCAGTGATTCAGGATTAGATAAGGAGCCTTGTTAAATCCCTAAAATCTAACCTGCTTTTTTCTAGCCTACAAGCGTCTCTCGTGTTCTCTGGTAGAATAAAGTACGTGGGCTTCACGGCCGTTATTTGCCTCAGAGACTCCTTTTCCAGACTCTGGGTCATGGCTGTCTTCCTAAGAGTTTAAGATGATAGAAGTCAGGCCATGGATAAATGAGGTGTTCCTGTACTTTTCCTGCAAATGGAAAAGAAAGCTTTAATGGCCCCAGACATTACTAGGACAATACCCCTTTTTGAAGAACAGAGTTCAGGAAGGGGTACTTTGAGCACAGCATGTAGGGAATTCAGTGCCCATGTCCCATTACTGTTGATGAGGCCCCCATATTTAACTCTAGAGTCAGGGCCAAAAAATATCTCTAAGCAACCAGGGAGCTAAAAGAGCCTTGCTTTTCCTTTATGCTTACATCTGTGGTTTTCCATTTTCCCTGCTGTTGATAAATAATTCAGAAAAGAAAAGAACTTTACAGCCCCGACTTTTTAATGCAGAGGACAAATACATTATGCGATTGGTCTCCGAACACCCACAGGTTTTTAAGCAAGAAGGTCAGTAGTTTGTATTTGTTGGTTGGCAGTATGTTCTTTGGGGCTCTGCAATCAATTGCCTTTGTTCTTGTAACTGGAGAAAAGGGGAGGTCTATGTGGATGAAATGCACAGAACTAAGGCTGTCACGTTGTCATGGTCCCTAAGTGGGCTGCTCAGCAACAGGCCGGAGACTGGTGGGCTGTGCAGCCTGGCTCAGAAGGAAAGCGTATATGGGACATCTCATGACATCAAGTCATTGCCTTGATGCCACAGTGGGCAAGGCTGCAGTGGCACACTGAGCATCTGGGAACCGGTACATGCTGGCAGGGAGGGGGAGGGACCAGGATGCCTCATGTGGGAGGTTTGTTCTCGTGCAACTAGTATGTGCATGCTGACCCAAGTATGGGGTCTGTTTACTCCTGAAAATCATTTCTAATATAAATATACTTATGTATATAAAATATAAAATCAGAAGCTGACTTGGAAGCCTGACCTCTGTGGGTATAAATGTTGGGGTAATCCATGTTTAGAAGCAATGTTACCACGCATATATTAAATAATTTGGGTCAACATTCATAACGAATGCTGATGATTAGTTTGCCAAAGGAAATAGGGTAGAGGGGAAAGAATTGGTATTGGTTCAGTAGAGAGACTTATTTTAATCCAGACTAATACACTGCATGCCCTTGGGCAGGTCATTTTACCTCTTTGGGTCTCAATTTAATCATCCGTAATAGAATATTAGATTAAAAATTGACTTTCAGAGGTCCTATTAAAGTCTTATCTGTTGGAAGCCAAGAATCATGGCCTTGCATCTCTTTACCCACAGCGCTTGCCATGATGATAGGCACTTCTTCCCTTTCTTTTTCCTCCCCCCCCCTTTTTTTTGACTAAATATCTATCTTTAATCATTTGGAGCATTGCAATAGCAATTTTGTTTGATTCGTAGAAATTTATTTTTAAAGGTGCCTTTAGTTTCTTATTTAAAGCTTTTTAACAGATTTTTAAAATCATGTGTGGACACCCTACTGGCATTTTCTTTCTTTGGTAGCATTTGTTTCAATGAATATTTCTGTCACTTTTGCATATTGACTCAGGCCATAATGATGTTTTATTAACTACTATTGACTTGTGGCTTGGAATTATCGTACACATGATCCAAGAACCTTCCTTTGCACATCAGGAGATTTCTGTGGAGGAGAACCATAGACGTGGGTTCAGGATGGGCAGCTGGCCTCCCCTTTGAAGTCCTCTTCATGCCGAGTTTGTAGTTGCTTTTGTATTGTACACTTGTCGGCAAATGTCACCCATCTGCTTTGTTTAAACTGGCGCCCACAGAGCCAAAGCAGTGACACCACTGCTTAAAGTGTAATGGTAACGGGTGCCAGTCATGCTTTCCCTCCAGGACTGGCCCGTGGTGGGAGGGGAGGGTGTGGAGAAGCCATGATGGAGGATCACAAAAAGTAGGAACTAAATATCAGAAGACCTACGTTCAAGTCTCAGCTTTGTCCCTTGTTTTATGACTTTGGGCAAGATGCTGTCCATAACTATCCTCTTCTTGGTGAAATGAAGGAGGAGGCCTCTGGTTTCAGGTCTCTGAAAGTCTGATTCAAAGTGTTGTGAGTTGTCAAGAAAGGTAGAGGGGAGAGTACTTGAGGCTGGGGTGACCGGAGAAAACTTGTTTGAGTTGGTAGTTTCAGAGCCGTGAAAGAGGATTTTGTGCGGTGGTTGGCACTGTGAGGACGGACTGGCAGGAGTTGAAGCTTGGATGGAGAAAGGCCCAAGGCGGTGGAGAGTGTTTTAACTTCACGGGCACCGACCGCTCTTGAAAGTTGTGGGGGGGGCACCCTTAACCAAAGACTAACATGCTGCTTTGGCTTCTCGGTTTTCAAACCCCTAATTCTGGCAGTGCTGATAATCCCTCATTCAACAACAAATACACGCTGATCATCAGCAGTGTTTCAGATCCTCGTTTATGCGCTGAGAATAAAGCGTAGAGGAGACAGGATTCCTGCTCTCATACAAGAAACTTTTTGGAAACTTCAGCTGCCTTTGTGATTCATTAGGACGTCTGCGCTACGGTATTGGCACAGATGTAGGAGGCATTTTGTCACACCATGAAGTATTGAGAGCCTATAAATAAAGGCTTCAGTAATAACCTAAAATATTTAAGAGAATGTGCTTTATCATGCAGAGTCCAAACACATGAGTACCGGAGGTGTGATACACAGTCACATAGTACTTAAAGCTAGCAGAACTAGGTTTGCTAACTCCTTGAACTTCTGCAAATTTCTTAAGTTATATAATGTGCATAGTATTAGTATTTATGTCATGGGGTGGTTTTGAGGATTAAATAAAATATAAATGTGCATCACTTTACCTACTGCTAGCATGTGATACATGCTCAATACATGTTAGGTGTTCCTGTTGTTATTAATTTTTATTTTGTTTTTCACCTAATATTTAACATGTAGTTACAGTACCTCTTAAAGAAGTAGGGAAGCACACTATCACCTTTATTGCTTTCTATTAAACCAGGAGAGCCCCTAGGCTATTGGGAGAATGTGGATCAGATGAGCTATCTGTCTTTATCTCTTTTAGAAAGCGTCTCTCTGTAAAAATTTCTTGAGTGGTACGAAGGAAAGAAAATGATGTATCCCTTAGGGATGATGGTGATTGTATTTCTTAGGATGGATAGACTGGTCCTATGATTGTTAGCTTGTGAAGGACCAAACCAGAGAAGTGTGTCTGGTGTGGTCCAGGTATTTGAAGAACAGATGAAGATGCTTCAGGAAGCATTGCTGATATGACCAAATTTCCCGAGTGAATCGGGGGGACACATGGTGCAGAGTGGAGCCCAGGCTTTGGAGCCTGAAGAATTTGAATTTGAATCTTTGTTTTACAAGTCATGTGACCTGCAGCAGGCCACTTTAACTAGTCTGAGCCAGTTTTCTCATTTCCAGAACAAGATGATAATGGTGTTTTTTATCACGTGGTAATGTGAGAGTTAAGTGAGCTAATAATACTTGTATAACCGTGAGTGAAAGTATGGCACACAGAATCTGCAGCTAAAATACATAACCAGCTATCTCACAATACCAGCGACATATTGCTCAATAAATATTAGGCTCCTCTTTCCCCTCAATTACTTTATATGCTTTAATTTGGTTTTGTAGAGTTGAAGTAAAATACACTAAACCCTGGCTTTTACCTTTTGAGATTTCTCAGTTCTTGGTCCCTAAACTGAGTGTTTCATTCTTATGCCTAAATCCCCGTCAACCGTTAGCGGATTCTAACATCTGTGCCTCTCCCCACTTCCATGGCTAGAATATCTTGTACCCACTTGACCTTAAGCAAAGGTGTTTAGTACTTTATTAGCCAGATGAATTTAAGGAATTGCAAGACACATCTTAATGATCTTTATATCAGTCAGTCATTCCACAAATATTTAAATACCTGCTATGTGCTGGCCTTTGTTCAAGGTATTGATATATATAGTAGGGTACAAGACAGACCCCATCCCTGCCATCATGGAGCTTCTATTTCCAGACAGGAGAACTGTTGATTAAAAACAAACCTTTTCAGTTTTCTGTGCTGTGAAGAAAAACACAACAGTGTATAAAGGATTAAGAAATATTTGGTGTAACCAAGAGGACTATTTTTTAAAGGACAGTGAGAGCAGGACTAATGAGGCACTGGCTTATTTGAACCAAAATCGGAATAAGGGGACAGTGCAAGCCATCCAAAGTTCTGTGAGCACATTGCAGTCAGAGGAAACACTAGCGCTACCTTCCTAAGGAAGGGTTGACCTTGGTCTGTTTGAGGAACAGGGATAAGGCTGTCTTGCCTAGTGTGAGAGAGGTAGCTGGTAAGGTGAGAGCAGGTCCTATATGGAGGGCCATGTGTAAGTTTAGATTTAGTTCTGAATGTTATGGGAACTATTGATAGTTTATCCAACTATAGCAACTATTAGTCATTATTGACTGATAAATGCATTTATGTAGTGTTTTCTATATTTCCAGCAGTATTGGGGGTGGATAGGACTTGGGGGGCGGGGTTGTTCAGAGAGGTAGTACAGGAAATGCCTCTCTCCATAAGGAACTTAATAAAGAAGTGAAGAGGCAATTCCAACACATGGAACAATTTGAAAGCGATGCTCTAAACCATAGTAGTGTCTTTAAGGACAAAATAAGATAAAAGAAGGACGATGCCTTGTGGTTTGGAGTGATTTGTAAAGAATGTGTGGGAAGTTTTGAGTAAGCAGGTGTGGAGGGCATATAAGTCTCCCTGAGTAGATTAGACATGAATAGGTAATCAGGAGCCATTATAAACTCCTGAACTGGGTATTTAGATGATTGATCAGGCAGTTCTATGCTTTGGAAGAAGAAGGATTAAATGCTCGGAGACTAATTTGGATTGCACAATAAACTTGTTCATCAAGGCCTGGATAAAGCTGGTGGCTATGGTAGCAGGCTGGGTAGAGGAGATTAAAGAGAGAACTATATTTTAAAAACTTAAGTGTTTGCACTTTGTAGGACTAGCAAGATGGCATTTCAATGAATAGAAATGGAATTACTGGAAAAAAAGGAGTCATTCTGGAGAACAGTATGAGTCACATTTATAGTGACCTTCGGTATTTATTCAGGTATTTCTAGTCAGTGGGGTTTAATAAGTGAAATGGCATTGGGTGATATTTAACCAGAGGATCAGGATTCAGTGACTACTATTACTTCCCATCGTCATCACCATCATTTGGGTCGGTGTCTGTTTTCTCCAGGGTACGGCTATTGTGTGGTAAGGTATATGGTATACAATTTAATCACAAGTTTAAGTGGAGACATCTTCACCAGTCAAGTCCAGATTTTGTCACTAGCTCTCCTTTTATGGACCAAAATGCCCAGTGCTTACCAGTAAAGAAGCAAAGAGAAGGCAAGGTGGCTGGACTTATCTTTAGATGCAGTAGCTCTGCCTGCAATTCACATGGCCCGACTGATGCCTTGGGCTATGACTCCATCTGGTTGGTATGCCCTACTCCTAGAGAGGAGAGAGGAATGAGAGTGGGGTAAAGAAAGCAGTGGAAATCTCCTCCTTCCCAAGAGGGGAGTTCATCCTGTAAGTGGATGGAAATACTGAACTGCATTCCATGTGGAAATGAGATACTGGAGACGGAGATGTGAGTCCTTCTGATACAGGTAGGTGAGTAGGGATAAGAAGGCATGTAGACAAAAGTGTGTCTGGGCAGTGTTCTGGGGGAGACCCCTATGTGGAGGCCTTGGGTAGGGGTTGGGGGGGAGAAGCAGCACTGAAAGTGGCAATAAAATTAAGAGATTATAAAGTGGAAATAAAAAGAAGAACGAATTGGTGTTTGGCAATACTGCTAGAGGATAAAAGAGGGAAAGTTCCATTATGTTTGACTCAGAGTCATTGGCAGTATTCCAAAGAACAGAATCATTGCTGTCTCCAGTAACAGGATTTAAAAAAAGATATTTTGGTAGGAATTTGGATGGTGGTTAGAATTTGGAGGATTTTGGCAGTGAAGCAGTTAGAGAAAATTGTAGAGAAACCCGAAGGAAAACCAGCAAGGCCCAGTGAAAGAGCTTGTTCACCGCAAGCCGGTTTTTAAGATGAAGACTCTTGGAAGGCTGTATGGGAAGAGTAGATTAAAGATACTTAGTGGGAAGGCGTCGCTGTGGGAAGATGGGCACAAATGGAGGAGCTGGCTTTGTGGAAGAGAACGGGAACGTTTTATCCTAACGCCAGAAGGAAGGGTTCCAGGATGGAAGCTGGGAGAGGGGTCTTTTGTGCAAGCCATGCAGCTCTGTAGAGATCCTTCCCTGGCAGGGCACAAACTCCAACTTTTCATTTGTAATTTTGCTGCAACACATTTCTCTTCCTCTATCTTTCCCAAGCCATGAAAACCAGTTGTAGTTTATGTAAATAGAAATGTAAGGTTTTCCCCCTCGAGGGACCTTTGAAAAATAGTAGACGCTTTATTGCTCTGTCACATTCTCTGTGCTTTGTTTGGTGAAGGCATTTTGTTATCTGAGGATGGGCAGCACCTGATGGCATTGTTTAGCAACCATATCTGGGATTGAAAGCTCTGCATGAATGGCATTTCATTCTTATTCCCTCCGTGTTCTTGCGGGGGTGGGGGGAATCTCCTAATTGCTCTCAGTTTCCCCATCTGCAGAACTGGTATAAAACCGCCCTTCTCCTCCTGAGGGCATTAGGGGGATTACGAAGTTAATGTTTTATAAATCACCGCAAAGATTCTAAATGTGAAGTGCTATCATTACCCACCTACTAGATATGATGGCACTCATAATGATATATTTATTACCTCATGTTCATTTCCGTGGCAATAGCCTGTGCATTTGTAAAGAGATTATGCCTTCTCTGCCAGGGCAAAAACGGAGGCATACCATCTATCACCCAGAGACGTATCAACAAGAAAACAAAAAGTGAATATGTGGCTTGTTTTGACCTAAATGTTGTTTTGGGCACAGAACCTGTTGTGAAATTTTCTCCCGAAAACAAAAAATCTGCCCCCTGCCTTGCTGGAAGAATACTTAAAATAAAATGAGACATGAATGCTTCTTGGGACATGCTGGGTTTGAGATGTCAACATATGAAATTTGAGATCCAACTGTGAGTAGGCATGATTTATGAATGAGTGCTTATCAACTTTTAAAATCACATATTCCAACAATAACGTCAAGAATGCAATGAATTGTAATTAGGAAGGTATGATTATTTCTGTTTGAAAGTAGAGCCAACGGAAGGGTCCTTCCTCTTTGCTGTATGTTGGTACATGGGGTCTCTTTGTGTGGTCTCATGTCAAGGCTCCTGGATGCCTGGTGATCCCATCTTGTAGCTCGTCTTACTCTAGGAAGCACTTGACTCTATTCGAGTTAAGCAACGGACAACAGTGCAGTTTGTCACGAGATGTCCTCACTGGAGTGCCTTTGTGAGAAAAACAGAGGCGGGAAACGTGGAGGGTTTGTGCTTCTAATGGAGGCTTAGTGAGTGAGATCATCTAGGTAATGAAGAGAGGACATGGACAGAATCAGAACAGAACAAGTCCACCCTACCTCCATCCCCTAAAAATACTGCCCTAAAGTAGGAGAAAGGACTGCCTTCGTAAAGTCACAGTTTGGTCTTTTCTGTATATTCTCTTAGTCTATTTTCTCAATGTGCTGTCATGCCCAGTGAGGCCTGAAATGGTACCATCAGTTCAGTCCCTGTCCTGCCTTGGGCCCATTGCACAGGCGTTCCCCTTGATATCTACGCCCTCACGCCTTCATTTCCCTCCAGCTTCTAACAGAAGTATCCAGCTCAGTGAGGCTTTCTTGGCCACCTTTCTGAAATTTCAGTCCCTGCTAACACTTTTTTGCCTCTCTCCTCAGTTGTGTTTTTTCCCCCTTGGAATGCGTCACTGTCCAACATGCTTTCACTCCCCTTATTTATGGTCTGGTTTGCCACTAGAACAGGCTGGATGAGGACAGAGATTTTTGTCAGTTTTTGCTAATGTTCTCTCCTAGCAGCTAGAATAGTGCCTGGTGCATAGTGGATACCTAATAAATATTTGCTCACATTGTAGGTGATCAGTAAATACGGCCAATAACTAGTCTAGGTATTGGGCTCTGTGGTAGAGGCTGAAGGTACACTAAGTTGCAAGTAACTGAAAATCCAGCTCAAAGGAGAGGAAGCAATAAGGGGGGTTAGTGGCTTACGTACACATACGTTTAGAGGTTGAGCCGTTTTGAGGGCTGGCTTGATAAAGACGAAGGGATGTCACCAGGCGCCTGGTTCATTTCCTTTCTTTCCATCTCTCTGCTCTACCTTGCATGGTTTCAACTTCATGCTTCAACTTCATGCCTCCTGGTGTCTCGCTGTGATTCTAGGGTGGGTGTGAACAGCAACCCTATCTTTCACATCTGGGGAGAAAGAGAATGGTCTCTGAGAAATCATACCAAAAGTGTTAGGAAGCTTCTTTCCCAGAAGCCCCAGCTCACATGTCCACTCCCAAACCAAACACTGTGGCCAGTGATTATGGTGATTTGCTTAGCTTTAGTCATGTGCCCCATCCCAAAAGCCTGGGTTGGACTTGGTGTCTCCCCAAAACACCTGGGCTGTGCGTGTATTGCGGGTACGTGGGTACCCTAATGAATACCAGGATACTGATAAAAAGAAAAGCAAGTGGATATAAGGGAGAGAGCTACAAAGTGCTCTAAAACATACAGGATCACCTGTTTCACAAAAATCTAAGATCTACTGAAGGAATTAATATGTAATTAGATATGTGCCCTGTGATGGGAATATGGATGTGAGGTTTAATGATATCACATATATAAAGCACTTAGAGCTGTCCGACACATTGGGGTTTAAAAACTGCTGCTGAAATGACTTGTGTTGTTATTTTAATACACAGAAGCCTTGGAAGGGTATTCTGATGGTCATGTGTCTTTACCATCACCAGCTTTAGACCAGGCTGGAGCCACCGCGCTGAAAGTCCCCAGTTAATAAACCCTAAGGCATTTGCTTCAGCTCATAAAGCTCTTACAGGATAAAATGTATCCAATTAGTTCCCGTTTAGGTCCTTTTCGTAGAAAGAAGTAAGAATTTAAATTCTTTGGATTCAGATTTATAATATGTTGCCAGTGAAAACCTCTCACTTAGCTTAGTATCAGATTGGAGACTTTTAAGTTAGAAAGGAGATTGTAGTTATAGAACTATCATCCTTACTTTATGAGTGAAAAACTGAGGCCCAAAGAAATTAATTTACCCCAAGTTTACATGGGTAGTTAGCAACAGAACTACTGTTTGAACCCAGATCATCAGACTCCGTTTTTTCCAGATTATGTATCAGAACTTTCTGTTACTGACATTGGAGAAAATACGTGAATGACTGTTTTTATAGACCCCGCAAAGTAGTCTTTCTGTGTCGCAAGAGAGCAAGAAACTAAGTGCTTTGGAAGATTTAGTTTTCACAGATGAAAAATGGCCGATTTTATCATTTTGAGATATCGGAGACTCAGTTTTATTTCATATTGTGCCCACACCCACGTCCATTGAACACACAATGCATTTGCAGAGGAAAATCTTGCTTGATTAAACTAACTGATCTTAAAAATCAAACTGGAGATCTCAAAGCTCAAAAGAAATAGAACATGAAAAAAAAACTCACCAGAAAACTTGGAATTTTTCATATTCAGTTAATTGTTCCTTCAAGGACAGAATTTGAAGCTAGCTGCCTCCTGTCTCCCCACCCACCCCAGCTCCGTAGGTTTGCTCGAAGCGTTTTAGCGTTGGGGGGTTTCTCTGGGAAGCACATACCATTGAGTTGGCATTTCTGGAGGTGTTTTATCCTCCGGTCTCATTGTGTGACCTTGGGTGAGCCAGCTAACCCCTCTGTGCCTCAGATAATAAAAACCAGTCCCTCCCTACCCCATCGATCAGTGGTAAAGATAAATTATGCTTCAGTGAATTTTGAATAAGAAATCTGTGAAAATAAATGGATGATAGTGTTTGAACCTTATAAATCCAAGGAGGGATGATAAGGGAGGTGATTAAGGAAACAGAACAGTAGCTTACAACAGAGGGCAAACTCCAAGTACCTAGCGACGCAAAAAGCAATGGTGAGGACATCATTCCATGTCCCCTTCTTTTACTTTCTCTGTCTCTCCTATCCTTCTTGAATACAGCCATGACTCAGGTCAGATGCTCTGAAACCAGATTCCAGTCCTGACTTTCTTTTCCATTCCTCTCCAGTGCTGCCAGGCTGAGGATATCAGCTGGTCAGCAGGAGATCTCCTGTTTAGGATGAGCCTTTCCATTCCTCTCAAGAAAAATGCATTGAGTGGTAATGTAATATAGTTGGTAGACAGTGAAATGCTTCGCTCAGTGCCTATTCTAACCCCCGGCAGGCATGCCTTCCTGTTATATGTTGGCCAGAATGCTAGAATCCATTTCCCGTGGGAAAGGGAACATTTCCCAAGTTCCCTTGTCATGAGGGTCCCAAGCATGACCAAGTGTGACTTAGGGTTGGCCAAGCAGATGAATTCTTGGAGGCTTTGATCCAAAACTGGTTTGGGTGGGAGGAAAGGAAATAGAAGTTTCCATTGTGCTGGCTTAAACCTTGGCAGAGACAGGGTGTCGGCCTCCTGCTTTTCCTGGCGACTTTGTGATTGGACAGCTCCCTGGTGCTGGAGGAGGTTGGGTGATGGTGGAATGACGGCAGCTTTCTGAGGCCGCGGCCTCGTGGCTGCAACAGGAGTGGCATCTCCTTGGCACGTTGGTTCTGTGGTATGGCTTGGGGAATGGTTCCTGGAAGCTCGGCACAAATATGTCTGCTCCCAGGCATGGGGGAACTGAGTGTGGCTCCTTATGGGTCCTGAATTGTACGTAAGTAACGTGAGGTTGAAATACATACCAGTGAACAGATATTCTCCAAATGGCAGCTTGAGTGGGTTATAGGGAGAAGAGGAGGATGTGAGGAAGGATTTATGGCATGACCATGTACATGAGTTTCCAGGCCAAACCTCCTCCTTCTGCCTTTTACTGTTTGCCTTCTGGAGTCTCTGTGTGGCCATTAAGCACAAGAGTCAAAGGTTACTTTGCCCTAATTCACTAGAGCTCAAGGACAGTTTTGGGTAAACTTGTGCAGTGAGGCAGCATTTTTATCATCTCAGTAGCTTGCGAGAGACTTCCTCTTAGGGATTTTTGCTTAGGAGAATACTTTGATAACCTCAATGGCCGGAATTAAGGGGATGGAAGGGGTAGGGCAGTCTGCCCTAGAAATGAACAGGAATGTGAAGTTGATGGAGAAGGAGAAAGGTGAGGGCAGAGGAGTGAAGTTGGGATGTGATGTGGGGGTGAAACAGCCAGCAAAAAATCCTCCATGGGGGAGCCGCCAAATGACTTGTAGGAACAAGGATATCTCATGTTCTAGGCATGAGGTTTGCACAGGTGGATGTCAGGCCCTTTTAAAAAGTAAATAAATATATCTGCTCACACAAATGCATATTACAAAGGTGCTTTCCCTTTTCCCTTCTGTCCTTTTCTGCTTTATTGCATTCTTCCAGAAATTAAGGGAAGGGCTGAGTTTCATATCTAATTTTGTTCTATGGGAAACAAAAATAGCATACCTCAAACAGTAAAACTATGCACAGGCTTAGTGAATTCATTCAAATTACATGCCTCAGCCTCAACCTGTCGGAATTTGCATAAATCTCCTGGTGGGCTTTGGACTCGTACAGTTGTGCAGTCGTGGGGTGAGCCAATCTGGAAGGTCAGGGAATCCCCAACTGACAATTAGGTTATGTTTTTTTCCAAGGAGCTGTTTATAGACACGTTCTCCATTATTAAGTCTCAAGGAGACTGGGTATCCGCTAATGTTTGATCATGGAGCAGAAGGTGAGGCTTGCAAAGGTGAGACCAGGTGAGAGAAGTCTGAGGTGAGAGAAGTCTCTGTCAGCACCGATGAAAGGACATGAAGCAAGAAGCCACCAGTGACAGAACGTGGGGGAAGAAAGATAAATAAGGAATAGACGCAGAATGGCAGGAAAGGTAAGTATAAAGTATAAGTTGGAAGGAAGAATGCATCTCACATCTCAAGATGGTATCTCAAAACAAGTGAGGAAGGGAAGGACAGAGGAGCCTTCTGGGGAGTCTCAGGGGAGAATGCGGGTGTTTAAGGCAACAGCATGTTAAGGGAAACAGCATGAGTGCAGAGTGGCGTACTGTGTGGCAGGAAACCTCAAGTGGGTCATGTGATGGGATGAGAGAGGGCACCGTGCTGTGGAAGGTAAAGAGCGCGCCTTGGGACAAGCTCCTGTGAAATGAAAATTAGAAGGCATACACTGTTTTTCTTATTTAATCTAAGAGTTGCGTTGTGATTGAGTCAAATAATTTGAGATCTGTGAAATAGGCATTCATGCTTACATTCCTGCATCTGTTTCTGTATTAGAGGCGACGAGTGAGAAAAGCAGCTCTTACCAAACAACACATGTGAAACTTTAGGTTTTCAAATTTGTCAATAATACAAAGAGAGAGCAGGCAAAAATAAGCAAAAGAGAACGAATACAGATTTTGGTGGTTCATTAACAGGAGCATTCTGTCTCTTACGCTGCGTCCCCAGGGCCTTAATTCCGGGGTGAAAGCTCCTGGGGACCAGAAGGAGCGGATATTGCACGCCAGAGGTCTGCTGCTTTTAGTGTGGCTGAGTCAGGGGCGAGGTAAGGGAAGGCAGCAGTCACAGCAGGTGGAAGGCCGTCATATATCCATTTCAAGAACTAAACTTTATCTGAAGGCTGAAAGAGAGTCACTGAAGAATTGGCCTGAGTGGAATGCTAAGTTTGAATATGGTGTCAGTAGCAGAACACGCTCTAATTGGAGAGAAGGAAGAGAAAGGCTGACAGGCCCTCAAACCCAGGCACGAGGTAGGGTTTCCCTTGACGAGAAGACCCTAAAATGCTGTTTTGTAGTGCTCTTTGTCTCAGGCTCTGGAATCAGGGAGAGTGGTTAGGAAGGCCTGCTCCATCAGATGTTGGCATGCACCTTTGGGCACATTCTTGCTGTTGGTTTTCTCAGTCACAAAACCTAAAGAATAATCGTAATAATACCTACTGTATTGGGTTTTTATGATGATTAAATGAGTTAGTACATGTAAAGCACTTGGAAAAATACTTTTTCATAGTAACATAGTAAGTACTATATAGTTATATGTTTGTTATTATTATAACCATTGTTTCTTATGTGCCAGGCACATTTTGAGGACAGTGCTTAACATGGAGTATCTAATTTAATTGTCATAACAATTCTGTGAATAGGTATTATTATTGATGAAGAAAATGATATTTAGAGAAGTCAAGTAATTACTTGAAGTAGGATGTGGTGGAATTGGGTTTCAAACCTAGACAAGCCAAATCTAGACCATCCTGGTACTTAACTGTGTAAATTGCCCGGTGCCTAACACACACTAATGGCATGGCAAAAAATAGAAACTGTTGTAATTATTTGAAATGGAATTGGTCAGGGGTCGAGGGGGAGAGTTCATCCAAGCAATTGACATGGAAAGGCTTGGGTTGGTAATACTTACTACCGATCGGATGTCAGATACAGAACAATGTCAAAATTAACGTTTGGACACCGATTGATGGTGCTGCTGTTATCTTAATTATCCACTAACATAAGAGATACAATTCAAGAGCCAGATAAACTTGGTTTGGGCCAGGCGTTTAGATAGGTTTTGAGTAAGACAGATCCAGTAAAAAGATGGCTTTGGCAGCCCTGTTTGGCCTTAGTGGTGGACCTCGTGCTCTGCAGTGTGTTCTGTGGGAGCAATGTCATGGCCAGGGTGGTAGACCAGATGTATTAGGAGTCTGGTATCAGTCAATTCTTATTTTCCAACATGGAATTTCAAGAGTGAAGGAGTTTCCTTTTATTTAAAAAAAAATTTTTTTTTAAGATTTTATTTATTAGAAAGACGGCCAGCAAGAGAGGGAACACAAGCAGGGGGAGTGTGAGAGGAAGAAGCAGGCTCCCAGGGGAGGAGCCCGATGCGGGGCTCGATCCTAGGACTCTGGGATCACGCCCGAGCCGAAGGCGGACACTTAACGACTGAGCCACCCAGGCTCCCCGGAGTTTCCTTTTGTAGCACCATGGTCTGTCTCTGTTTCTATTTTACTTTCTTTTTTTTGGGGGGGGGGTGCTCTTACCTACTTTATGTCTAGGGTTTAGCCTAGGGCTAGAACAAAGTAAATTCAGAGAAAGTATGTATAAATACACTGAGTGCCCTCAGACTGAATCTTGGGCTGCTACTCTTGGGCTATATAAGCGAACATAAGCTATTTCATTGCTTTTCAGTTTTATTTTGCTCATTTGTAAAATGGGAATAATGCTTATCATCAAAGGTTATAAGGATGAACTTGAATAGTGTGTGTGTGTGTGTGTGTGTGTGTGTGCGCACGCGCGCACATCCATGCACGCATATTTGCATAGCGTGGGTGGGGTGAAGGGCATAGAAAAGCAAAGTGAAACATTTTGCACAAAGCTTCTGCCATCTTCAGGTCTGAGGGATGATCAGAGAAGGATTGGTGATGTCAGAGGCAAGAGAGAGCCAGAATCCTGGAGCTGGGGACTGCTCAGGGAAGCTGTGGTTATGGAGGCATGAAGATGCTAACAGAAAGTGGCATGGAAGAAACAGGGAAGGATGACCCAGCCTCCCTCTCCTCCCCCCTCCGACTAGAAGCCAGCCAGCAGAGTGTCCAGGGTGACTCAGCACAGTGCAGAAAAGCGTGAGAAGAGATGTGGTTATGAGGTGGGTGGATGGAAAATTGGGACTCACCAGTACCCAGACCAAATAGTAAAGAAAACTAGTAAGGAAGAAAACACGAATGACTAATTTTCATCTAGAAAACCATCCTTTCCTGCTTTGTAGTACGACCAATCCCAAAGCATGGGCCTTCTTAATGTGGTTCTGAAGGGATTTACTTAGAATGCCTTTCAGTTACAGCAATAGCAGTTCTGTGGGACTTTAATAGCTAATATTTGGAAAAAGAAAAAGAAAAAGAAAACGTTTCCTATGTATAAATGAATGTGGGAAATGCTGAGTTGAACAAAGTAAGATTTATTTACGGAAAGGTTTCTCAGAGCATTTTGAATCTCCGTGTGATATAATGTATAGCAGCCCCCAGATCTTTTTTCTGGGAGCTTCTCATGGATACGCTGAAGGAAATTCTGATCTCAGAGCAGAGGGGAGATCTATGACCATCTTACCTCTGCTTCTCAAATGCAAGCTAGGGCTTAGACTTCCGGGTCAGAACCCTTAGTTGCCGTAAGTGGATCAGCTTCTCATGGTAGACACCTTTGCGTAAGATGTCTTTTTCATTTCTCTGATCCCTGAGGGAGGTGGTTGCTTTGGATTCATTTGACATCAGTTAAAAGTATCCTAACAGAAAGTGCAGCCGTGCCAATAGTGGCCTTCAAGCTAAGGCCTCTGCTGACCAGATGGTATTCCCATTGGACCTCCTCAGGGCCAGCCAGTTGTGTCCACATTCCCAGTATCATTTAGCAAGTATCTTAAATGTGTGTGACACTGAAGAATACAGAAAGGGTTTGACACCATGCCTGTCACCAAGGCACTGGAAATACTGCCATCAGGGGATATAAACGCATAAACCACCCAGAAAAGAGTTTCCGATCACCCTGGATCAAATTCTACAACCCATTGTGGAACCAAGGGATATTCAGTCATTGGCTGTAGTTGTGCGTGTGAGGAAAGAAAGCTTCTCAGAGGCTGTGAAGCCTCACCTGGGCCTCACAGGTATGAGCTTTTACTAGGGAAGGGGAGGGAGGGAGGGAGGGAGGGAGAAAGAGGGAGGGAGACAGAGAATGTCATTTCAGGCAGAAGAAGTGGCAAAAAAAGGGAATAAGAGGGTTTTTGTAGGTAAAGCATGTCTTCAGGTGAAGGATTCATGGAAGGAGAGGACCAGGCTCTGACTGTTTTAATTCCGTAGCCAAACTGATTCTGCTCTGGTGGATTTTGCTTCCAAGGGGTGTATGAGCCTTCCTGCCATCACTTCCTTGAGTTGCTGAAGAACAGTGTGTTCTCAGCTGCTCCCTGGGGGCTCTTAGTGTTCTTTTCACCCACTGAAACTTACTTAGTGGAAACAACCCCCTGCACACCTTTCACACTGATTCATCTGCAAGGAGCCAGTAAATTAGATTGAGGACCAGGGTGAATTTCACTCGAGGTATTTTCTTTCTGCAGAGAAATTGCCAAAATAGAAGCCTTCCGAGTTTCTGAGTTGGAACAGAAAGCCTTCCTTTTTAAGCTGTGTATATGTGATAGAACACTACAATAACATAACTCATTAGATGACATCCACTCGAGTACTACATTGCAGTCCCGGAACAGAACCCCTGGGTATGGAGAAATAAAGACTCACCGATACTTGGTTAGGTAGTTTGGTTTTGCTAGCTATTCTCAATCCGCTCTCTTTCAAAACCAGTCACAGCATATAGAAAAGCGCACCAGGGAAAATCGTGAGACTCCTGTGGTAGTTTTTACCCTGTTACTTAGGTTCTACTTAGAAAGGGAGGCCATATACTGCAGTTGTTAAGAACACCAGCTTTCTCACTGGGCGGACCTGAGTTGGACTCTGTTTTGTTGGTGGCCTGGCTCCTAAGGAAATTCAAGTCTGCATCTTAGTATTCGACTCATCCCTTCCCCCTGTAACACGTAGGTTTACATTTTCTGTCTCAGGTTTCCTAAAACCTAAAGCCACAGTCCTGCTTGTCATTGACTTATATTGTCCCATATTTATGGGGCACCCGCTGTGTGCCAGGTGCTGTCACCAGGGATGAGGATGTGGCCAGGATGCACGGAGTTTTCCTTCGTGTGGAGTTTATGTTCTAGGTGATGAGAGGAAACAGGTGAACAGGTTTACTTGTTTACTAAGGACATGGCCATCTCAGGTAGGGATAGTGACAATGATGAATTTAAAAATACCAGCTAGTGATAACTTGCTACGAAGAAAACAAATGGGTAAAGCTGGCAGGTGACTGGGGTTGGGGGGAGGGCCATGATAGTTCGGGTGGTCTGGGAATGCCTCTCTGAGGAGGTGGCTTTTGAGCTGAAGAATTACAAGAACCAGCCTTGCAAAGACCTGGGAGGGGAGAGTATTTTAGGCCAAGGGAAGAGCATGTCCAAAGGTCCTGTGGCAGTGGGAATGAATTTCCTGGAGTGTGGTGAAGTCCCATGGTTGGTGCTCAAGATTTTTCAATAAAGTGAAATTCACAGACATACCTTCATGTAGCACTTTCACTCGGAATAGATGTTTGAGTATAGTAACTCATTTGATTTTTGCAAAACACTCTTAGTAGTAGTTATCCCCATTTTGCTGATACGAAAAGTAGGACTTAGGAAGGTTAATCAAATTCATCAAGATTTCATCTTCATCATATAACTTTTATTAGCACACCTGACTGTGGAGAAATGCTGTAGGAGCCCCTTTGAACTAAAAGCAGGATAATGTGTGGTCAGCACAGTTGGGTCTGCATACGGTCAGGGGCTAGCCTTGCCTTGCCCTCAGCTAACTGTGAGTGCACAGGTGTCAAACATCCAGTGGCTCTTAACCCAGAAAGCAGACAAGAATGGGACTTCCCAGCCTGGCAGGTGGCAGGGAGGCCTCGGGCTCTGACCTGCTGAGTGCCATAGCCTGCTGGTTTGGTTCAGTTTTACAGCTTTAGGCAAGCTGGAAGGCTGCCACTCAGAATTTCCCTCGGCCCTGTTCTCAGGAATCTCTTCAGTTGCTGAGGAGCCAAGAGAGGGGTGTGAGGGACTGGTGGCATGGAGGCAGGGAGGTGGGTGGGCCCTGGCTGTTGCCTTTGCCACATTGATTGGTGACAGGTCTCATTTATGGCCTGGGGAGTAGGACCCCGAGATCCAAGTGTACCTGGAAGAACAGAGGCATAGTTCTCAGCCTTGGCTGCTTATTTGAATTATCTGAAGAGGGTGCTTTTTGAAATGCTGAGGCCCAGGGCCCCACCCTCCTACCCAAAGATTTCCAATTTAATTGGTCTAGAATGAGACCTGGACCTAGTGTTTTTCCCAAACTACCTAAGCGGAACGTCCCATGGCCTCACCCTGCAGCCAGGCGTGTACTATTGGTCTAGGGGGTTGTATGTTGCTGCTGTTTGTTGTTTCATTGTTTAGTTTTCTTAAGACATGTACCCATGTCTTTGACTTGAGAACCAGCGTCCTTTACCAAGTTACAAAGACCTGCTCCTCAGAGAGTAGAGTAGAGGGGGCATCCCAAGAACTTCTGGTAGCGACCTGCAGACGTGTGTGTACGTGAAAACACATACATGTGGTGTGTGTATAGTGTGAGGACATGGGTGCGTTGCATGTATAAGGAATGCGTGTTATGTTTATGGTATGTGGTTTGTGTGTGTCATGTGAACAGTGTATGTGACATCATTATGTCTGTGTGCATGGTACATTTGTATGTGGGAATGTGTGTGGTGTGGGGTATGTGTGTGATAGGTGAAGATGGAGTGTGTGCATGCTGCATGTGGTATGTGTGATGCATGTATGTGTCTCCGGTGTGATGTGTGTGGTATGAGTGATACGTGTGTAGATGTGTGCATGCTCTGTGTTTCTGTGGTGTGTATACAAGGTGCGTATGGTGAGGTGATATGTGTGCGTAGATGGAGTGTGTGTGTGGTGTACGTGGGGTCTAGAGTGTGTGTGGGGTGCGTGTGGCCTGTGCCTCTGGTGTGTGTGTGGTGTGAGTGAGTCGTGTATATTTCTGTGTGTATGCTATGTGTGGTGGAGCATATGGGGTGTGGATTTCTAGTGGATCTTGCAGACAGTTTCAGCCATTCATCATATGTAATGACCTTGGTTAAATTACTTTCCTTCAGCCCCAATTTCCACATCTGAAATTTGGAATGTCAATGGTATCTCTGCCTCCTATGTTTGCTTAAAGGATTAAATGAGAGCGTGCATATAAAATTCTTTAGCACGGTACCAAGCACAGTCAGGTGTGCTAATAAGATGAAGATGAAATCTTGGTGAATTTGATTAACCTTTCTAAGTCCTACTTTATGTATCAGTAAAATGGGGATAACTACTACTAATAGTGTTTTGCAAAAATCAAATGAGTTAGTATCCTCAAACATCTATTCCAAGTGAAAGTGCTACATGAAGGTATGTCTGTAAGTTTCACTTTATTGAAGAATCTTCTTCCATCTCTTAGGCCTGATTGCTTTGGTCCAAATAAATAGGGGTCTCTTCCTCTTTCCAGTCTTGACTGTAGTGTTGGCTGACAGTGGAGATGTAGATATGGGCACTAATGCTCCCTGAAGGTGTAGTGCTTGACTTAATGTGCTTGGAATATCAGGGTGTATAGACCCCCTTTGAAGGACATGGACAAATCTGTCTCCAGTGCTGTACTGTGCCTTGTCCCAGTTCTGTACATTTTATAGCAAAGGCAGGCAAGGGGTGTGTGCTTGGTGGGGGTTGGGGGGATGGGTGATAGCTTTTTGTTTGCACAAAACATTTGTTGTCCAGCAGTGGCAGTAGCATCAATGTGATTGAGAGAATTTATACTTTTCATCTATTTCCTGATCCCAATTCTCCCCTCGCCACTTCTCATCTCTGCCCTCTTCTCCCAATGCAGCCATTTGACAGGTGGTGTGTTTTTGCTCGACATTGATTAAAGTTCCAACTCCATTGCTCGAAACGAAGTGCATCCTAAATGTGGAACCAGCAAAGAGGACTGCAGTTTTGGCCGAGAGACCTTGTTTCTAAAACGTTTTTGAAAAATACAGTCTGCGTTTGTTTTCTTGTCGGAAAGGGTCTGGGCATGGTGGCGGGTGACGGAAAGAAAGGACAGAGCTGGGGCTTGTGATAATACTGACCTTGATATAAGCGCTGACAATCCTGCGGACTCTTAGATAAAAAGTTATGAGCATTCTCACCTTAAGAAGAGTCTCCAGCTCAGCTTTTGTCTGTGCAATTGACAGCTGAACGTGGTCCTTAAAATTAGAATTCCCTTAAATGAGTTTTTTTATAATTAAACAAAAATATGCAAATAAGAAACAAGAAGAGTGTTTTCCCCTTCCAAGAATGAGCATGAGAATGAAATATTTCAAGCACAAGGTACTTCATATCTTTATGTTCTTTTTTTTAAGCTGTCTGTCCCCACGGGCTTTTACCTAATTATATCCTGAGTGATTTTAGTGATTTGGCCTCAGCATCTTCCCTGTCTTTCTGTATTTATAGACTTTCTCACAGAAAGGTCTAATTTTAGGTCAGATTTGTTTTCTCTAACTTCCATTTGTCACCTCCTCATGCGTTAGAATGACCTTTCTAAATATTTTTCTGAAATTCATGAGATGCCTCCTTCCTGTTGATGCAGATGGTGCGGAGACGGTTGGGACTTTTTATGTTCTCCTTAACCTTCTGAAAGAAGATGGATTTAGTCCAGTACGATTGTGTTTTTATCACGTATTTTATAAATCATAAAGTTGCTAGTGTGTTAAATAGACACTTTTGATTTGACCAGATGGATCATTCATTAAGCCCATCTGAGGTGGAAAGCCAGGCTCTCAAAAATGAGAAGCTTGGTTTGGGTTTTGTGTATGAGTTAATGGTGTGTGTTTATACATGTCTGTGAGAGAGGGGACACATCAGTGCAGCTGGGAATAACTATGATTTGTTTTGGTGGGGGTAGGTAGAGCAGACTTGCAAGAGAATTCATTAAATAGTTCCTGAGCTCTCCCTATATACCAGGCACTCTACTGGGCACTGGGGATACAGCAGTGAACAAGACACAGTCCATCTGCTCTCATGTAGTTCATCCTCAGTAAGGCTTTTGGGAAATGAAACTAAGGCAATAGAAAGGATATATCATTTATTTAGTGCCTAGAATGTGCCTCTTACTCTGCTGCACCATTTAAAACATTATATCACCTTATTTATTATAGTTATAAATAATATCATAAGCCCGTGAGGTAAATCTTCATTTTGCTACTGAAGCAAATTGGGCTTAGAGATGAATACCAATTGCCCAACATTATACCACCAATAAGAGATGGACCTAGGTGTCCGACTCCAAAGTCTGTACCCCTTCTACCACACTGTGCTGTTCCTACCCCGTAGAAAGTCTACTTTCCACCCCTGGAGGCAGCCATTGATTTATGCAGTCTTTTTACTACGATTGAGAACCATGCTATGGACAGCATTAAAGAATTCACGTGTGACTAAACTCATGGCTCTATCTCCCCACTTAGTGGACAAGATGAAAAGAGCTGTGAAAATGGGATTAGATTGCCTGAGTAGTAAGCCATGTGGCTTATGCTGAAAGCTTCGATTGAGTGGAGACCTGTTGTGGGCAAAATGTGAGTCCTTTTTTAAAGGGCTGTTTAATGAATGAACTGCTACCTCTCCTGACTGGGGGTGGGTGGGGCTGGATAATTTTCAAGATCCTATTTTTAGATCTGTTGGAATCTTTGATCAAAAACAATGCATGCATCTTAGTATTTTCTCACCCTGCGGCATGGTGACATTGAATCTGGGTGGAAAGAGGATTGGTCCAGGACTCGACATGGCTAGGGAAATCTGTCTCTGCAAAACAAAACTGAGCTGTGAAACCCAGTTCAACCCATCCAACACTGAGCGATTATTATCTGCCAGACTTTGGGCAAAGTTCTAAGGATACAGAGATGAAAAAGCCACAGTGTCTTCCCTTAAGGAGCATATGTCCAGTTGGTGAGGCATACGTGTAAAAATAGAGGTTCTCTTTCCAGGTGATAGTGGCAAAAATACAAAAAATTGCCTGTTCTTAGATAGTGAAGAGGAGGAGAGATTAACAGAGGGAGAAAGGAACTGAAGAAAGCCTTCCTGGTGGGAGGAGAATGTGTAACTTCCTGGAGGGTGTTGTAGGATGACAAGAAATAAAGCAGGCAGTCATGGGACAGGTGAGAAGGTATTCTAAGCAGTGGAGACAGGATTTGAAATGGAGGACTTTACGAAAGGTTCAGGAGATGTGTGGACTTCTATGAGGTTAGTGCACAAAACGTGAAAACAGGGAAATGGTGAGGGTGGGTGATGAAACTCACCACAGACCATGTCATGAAGAACCTTGTCATTACATAGCGTAGTACTTACAGCATTGGGTTGTAAGCAGTTCATCTATGGGTGTCTTGCGGGTGAAGTTAGGGGGAGAAAACTCACATGAAAGGCTATTGAATTGTTTCAGGTAAGGTATACCAGACTGAATTAAGGCAATTTGTAAAAAGGGTGTGGATTTGGCCCAAGGTGAAGTTGCAAATCCCGGCATTGTTGTGGTATGGGAGCGCGTGAGTGAAAGTCAACAGACAATGATGTGTAGGTTCTGATTCATAGGACTGGGTGGATGGTGGTGCTACTAACCAAGAAAAGGGGAGTTTGATTATGGGAGGTCATTTCTTCAATTTGGACAGGTTGTGTGAGGGGAATTTTAAAAGCTGTTACAGAAATGATAAGGGTTGGGTAAATGGATGTGCCCGGAGCTCTAAATCACTAGGCATGAATATTTGGGAGGGGGTATTGTCAAGACAAGAATGGCATTTTAAAATGAAATATTTGAACTCACCTTGTGAGAATAGACAGAACAGAACTCTAGGAAAATCAGCACTTAAGGAGGAGAATTTAGCCCAGAAGACTGAGTAGTTAAGAGGTAGGAAAACTACCAGGAAGGTATTGTCCTTGAAATGAAGGAGAGGAGAGTTTGGAGGAGGAGAGAAGAGGGAACTGAGCAGTCTAGTAACATGACCGTAATTCATCCTTTGAGTTAGCATTTAGGAGTGCATTGTGACCCTTGCCAAGGAAGTGCTGGGGACGGGGCAGAAGCTCGAGCATTATATTAAAGGGTGGATGGGTGATCGAGAAGTGAAGACAACAAATGGAGACCATTTTTCCAAAGAGCTTGGGTAGCAAGAGAGGGATATGGGATAGGGAGGAGGGGTTGAGATTGATTATATAGGGAGAGACTTGAGCCTTACGTGAAGGCAAGGTTTCGGTAACAGTGCAGAGGCTGAAGACAGGACAGTCTTGAACACCACAGAGGTGAATGAGCCCACCTAACATGGTATTGACTGCAACAGGACTTCTTTGCCCTGGGAGTCAGTAGGGGAGGAGGAATTTAAGACATGGATGATTAGATTTGAAGAGATCCAAAACTTTGAAAATATATAGTGGTTATTGGGTCGTGCATAGAGACATTGAAATCATTTTGGATAAGTCTGAAATCTGGGGTAAAGTTGTTAGGGCAGCTCTTGATATACACCAAATTTTAAAAAAATTAAAAAATCCCGACCTCTTTTAAATATTTGCCTTTGACTAATACTATGTTTTGCCCTTGCCAACTCATTTGATCTAAATATCTCGCAGTATTTCATTTTCCTCGTCACATAGATTGAACATGTAGAATTAAATATATTTGTTTGTAATGGAAAATTATACAAGCATATAACTAACACACATTGTGTGTGAAAGCAAGTATTTGGTATTTGTTGAATGAATTAAAATGTTTATCATCAACTTCTGTGCATGAGAATTACATGTGGAAGATTGACACAGTACATGCATTTATCTTTATACTTCTTGGTACAGTAGTTCTTGCTGAGACATGAGAAAGCAAATTGTCTCTGCCTCAAATGAAAACTGCAATTTTAAACTGATTGTATTTGTTGGCTGTTCAATTTTGAATTTGCGTTTCTGATGTCTTTGCTCTTCAATAACATTTTCTTCTTTGAGAAGCATCACGGTCTAGTAGTTTAGAACATCAACTCTGGACCCAGGCTGCTCTCCTAGCTTCATGACCTTGGACAATTAGTTTAACCTCTTCGTGCCTTGGTTTTCTTATCTTTAAATGAGTATAGTTGCAAGGATTAAATAACGAGTCATGAGGATTAAATGGATACTGAAGACAGCATCTAACCATCGTATATGAGTGTTCCCTATTCTTAGTTTCTAATTATACTTTATATAAATGCGTAATCACTTGAATGCTCGGTGTGATTCTGCCACCTTGACATTCCATACTTTTACCTTGGTTTTTAGTCTCATCATGTGATGTGTTGGAGTCTCCATAGTAAATGAGCACATCTTTGTTTGAAGTGAACACATCCTCCTGTGGCAGAGTTTTGTCTGTGTTTGGAAAATACTTTTTTCAGTCTTCATGTCCTATATAGATTTTCATTCAAACTTCATGTAAGTATGATGGGACTGGGTGGGCAAGCAGTTTTTGATTTAGGTATTTTTATTAAATTAATATTTGTTTTAATAGTAATAAAATCTTGCTTTCTATCAGGATGTGTGTATTTTTTTTCTCATGTTTTTGTGTATATGATCTCCTTTGTTTTCTGAATTTTGAGCATAGAGTAATAACATTATTGACAGACTATAAGGTGGAGGAATTGAAAGGTTGTTAGATTTGTTCAAGGTCACATAATGCTCGGTATGTTTTTTTGTATTCAACATACCATGCAGAATGGTGCTAGTCTGGCTTTGACTCATGCCTTGGTTCTAATGCCTTTCTTAGTCTTGAGACCAAGATGGTGACTCTCCTGGAGCTCTGTTGGAGCTGGGTCTTGGCTTCTCTGCCAGAATCTCCATCTTGATAACCTGCCTGTTACTCTATATCCTCTTGGTACTTGAGTAACTGCCTTATTCTTACCAGTCACTATAAGTCCTTAGTCTTTGTCGTACGGTTTGTTTGTTTGTTTATTTTTAAAGATTTTATTTATTTATTTGACGGAGAGACAGCCAGCTAGAGAGGGAACACAAGCAGGGGGAGCGGGAGAGGAAGAAGCAGGATCCCAGCGGAGGAGCCTGATGTGGGGCTCGATCCCAGAATGCAGGGATCATGCCCTGAGCCGAAGGCAGACACTTAAGGACTGAGTCACTCAGGCACCCCTGTCGTAGGGTTTAAACCCCTTTGCCTGTTGGCAAACTTCCCTGAAGCTGCCTCCTTAGATATCTGTTATTATATAACCTTCTCAGTTCTCCGGTGGGGTTAACTTAATAGACGTGACTGTGATTGATCAGAAGAGAAATATATTGGAGGGAAATGAGAGTAGGTAGGTGGGAGATGTGACCCAAGGGAATAAATGCACCTCAAAGATCTTGCCTTAAGGTGGTCTGATTAGGATGCCATGGATACACTGTTGCACTGGGATACTTGTGACTTTGTATCTGGTTTTGCCAACTCTGGACATTCAACATCATGACACTGAAGTCTCAAATCTAAATTTCTTCTGTAGTGCTTAAGTCTAATTGGCCAATGCCTCAGTTTCCCAAGAGCCCAAGGCCCTAACAGAGGTGATCTCTCCCAAAGTCACTCATCCATGGTCTAGTTGTCCAGGTATGGGGAGGGAAAATACTGTCCTCTTTGGCATCCATAGTGCTAGCTGGGGCTCTGCCTACAACCAGTCTTGAGATAATTGTCACAACATAAGGATGCTTAGTTGCTGCCCAATTAAACACAAAAGTGGAGCACACTAGCAAGTATTTGCTATCTCATCGCTTGTGATCACACCCATATCCCTCTCACCTGAGCCACCTGCTGAGTCTATTTTTAGGACTCACATCCTTTTTATCTGTTCTGTTCAGCTGTGGTCAACTCTCAGGACTGGATGATGTCTCAAGACCTAACAACCATAACCCAATTTTTGCTTATGATTTTAGCAGTTTCCCCAGGCACCTCTTATCCTGCTAGCTAATCTACATGTTCCCCAAAGAACAGCAATGTTGTTTTTTTTCCAAAGAGAACCGCATTTGGATTTTATTAAGTACAACGACATATATCTCTTTAAAGAATACGGAGGATGCATATGTTAGTCTGTTCCCCCCACCCCATACACCTTTTTAAAATTGAGGGCAGGTGAAAGCTTCAGAGAATAATTTGAAATACCAACAATTGCGGTGTTGCAGCATGTGAGAAACACTGAGTGTCCTCGGCTGGGGACTGCTTCCTGTTTGTGGTTTGAGAACATTTTCCTCAGCTAATATTTTTTAGACCCTGTCACAAATGCCTGGGTATTGTTCGAAATGTCTGCTATTTGCAAATATCATCTGACAGGGTGTTCTCTAGGTTAATTATTCAGAACGGAAAACAGTTTTATTTAAAATCACTTTTCAGAGTGTGGTGTGTTTTAATTTTATTGTGTGCCCTTTTGTCCCTGAATAATAGTTAAAAGGGGACAGGATTTCCCCAGCTATACTGGATGCTAGAATACATTAGCAATTTGTATTTTTCTGATATTCCACAACCCGTGCTTATATCTATGCATGTGTAATCATAACATTTGAAATCTCCTTATTCTTTTGTTTGAGAAAAAAAAATGGAGCTTTCAGGGAAAGCAATTTATGAATATTTTAGCAAGTTTTGAGCAATAGATATTTTATTTCAAGGCAAAGGAAACTAGATTAATACTGTGTTTTCATGGAAACAAAGGAAACTCATACATTAGTATTTCTATAGTATTTGTAAGCCAATTCATGTTCTGTTTTAGCTCTGCTACAAATGGAAAGGTCATCTTTTTCTATCTGCATGTATTACTGCAATCTCTTTGGGACCTAAGGTCCTTTTAATCTAACATACTGATTTTTAAAATCTTATTCAATTTAAATGTGTAATTTTTATGGATATTCTGTATTAACTATGATTTTAGCCTCTTGTTACCATTCACACATAAATTGATATTTATTAGTAGCATTTTTTATTTACAAATTTATTTAGAAATATTTAAGATAGACTAAAAGGTGTAATGGATAATAGCATGAACAGCTCATCTCCGAAACTCTTCTGGTCTGCTCCCTGACCTTCTGTGACTGAGGAGCACTGGCCTTCTGTTTGGGTTATTGTTTATTTCTTCTGATCACTCTCTCTATCTTCTTTAGAGCTGCCATCATCTTCTCTCTCCTCTCCTTTAAGTTCCGTAGAACAGCACTGATCAAATATGTCATGTACATATACACACACACACATATACACAAACACACTTATATGAATCTAAATATATATAATACCTATTTATATACTTACTTAAATATATATTTAAATTTTTATTGGCCAAATTAAAAATATAATTAATTCTAATAATACATTTTACCTAATCTGTATTTAAAATATTATAATTTTATGTAATATAAAATGATAAATAAGATATTTTATGTTTTCGGTTTTTGTTTTATTTGCACTAAGTCGTTGAAACCCGATGTGTATTTTCCACTTAAAGCACATCTCGATTTGGACCAGTCACATTTGGCTGCATATTGGATGGTTCACCTCTAAGAAGTAAAATTCCGCTCTCCAATCTTGCCCCTGAGAAGAGAATCTTTATCTCACCTTTAGATCAGAGTTTTGGCTTGTTTTGTTTTTCTGCTTTAGTGTGAGCTGAATGGCAAGGAACTGGGGCTGGGTGGAGCATGGATTGAGAGGGAGACGTGTCTCAGCACAAGTGAGAGGACTGAAGGGACATGGTTTCTATTGGGGACTAGATTAATATAATTAAAGATCTAACCCTTCCAGGTGGACGTCACTGGTTGGTCTTAGAGTAGTACAATGTGTTTGTACGGTTATCTTTTTGTAGATAGGCAAGTTTTAGCATTCTGGATAGTTCTGTGTTCTGAGAAACATGAAGCTGTGCCCCCGAGAAAACACTGGGCTTTGGGATTTGTTTCTAAATTGAGTCGGTAGAGTCTGACCTAAAGCCCTTTAGACATTAGTGAGTCATTGGTAAGGCTGGGGGGCGGGTCTTATGCAGAGACTGAGCAGAGCCAAAATCTGTTTATGTATTTGCCACCTTTTGGGTACTGTGGATAACAGCTACTAGTTTAGGAATTTGTGCAATATGTACTTTTTGCATAATTGTATGTTTTAAATAATTCAGTTCAACAATGTAATTGAGACATGATGATGCAGAAAGACCTAAATCACAGCTGCTAAATACCCAGCATGTTCATAGTGTAGAAAGGGAGACATATTCTGTGAAAATAGAATAATGGAAATTGGCATAATTTAAGAAGAGATTTACTGAGAAAGAAGGGTTGTCAAACCTGTGTTCAGGGAACAGTGAGACTTTATCGAGTTAATGGTACTGGTGTCTAGTTTTGGAAAAAAAGATGAAGGGCTTGAGAAATGGAAAAACGTAGTCTGAGCAGAGCAGTCAGGTAAGGGATGTTAGGAAAATTTCAAGTCAGCTGAAATCACAAGAGTATACAATGTCAGAAAGGAGGTGGCAGACAAAGAAATAGGAAGACAGGAGGACGCAGGACCTAAGGGGCTAGGGCTTCAAATCTCATTGTATAGAATTTAGTTTAAAACACTGTGCTTTGGCAGTTTCGTTGAGGATGCATGAAGACAAGGCTTTCTAAAGACAGATTGCTTTAAAGTTTTTGGGATAGTCTAGATGAAGGACAGTGATGGGCAGGAGTAAATCAGTGGTAAATACTATTGAAAATATAGACACTTAGGACTTGGAGACTTATGGATTGAATTATGTCCCCCCAAAACTTATAAGTTGAAGCCCTAACCACCTTGTGACTAGACTTGGAAATAGAGCCTTTAAGGAGGTAATTACAGTTAAATGAAGTCCTAAGGGTGGAGCCCTTATCTGATAGGGCTGGTGTTTTGATGAGAAGAGGAAGGGCCAGCTGTAGTGCATGCTCCCAGAGAAGAGGCCACGTGAGGAGACTGGGGGAAGTGGCCATCTGCAAGCCACAGAGAGAGGCCTCAAGAAAAGATACACCCTCAAGGATCTTGTTCTTGCACTTTCAGTCTCCAGAACTGAGAGAGAATAAATTTGTTCTTGGGGCGCCTGGGTGGCACAGCCGTTAAGCGTCTGCCTTCGGCTCAGGGCGTGATCCCAGCATTCTGGGATCGAGCCCCACATCAGGCTCCTCCGCTGGAAGCCTGCTTCTTCCTCTCCCACTCCCTCTGCTTGTGTTCCCTCTCTCACTGGCTGTCTCTATCTCTGTCAAATGAATAAATAAAATCTTAAAAAAAAAAAGAATAAATTTGTTATTTAAACCACTCCGTCTGTGGTATTTTCTTATGGCAGCCATAGCAGACGGATGGAAGGGTTGATTTCAAGTAGATGTCATTTGTAAGTAGTTTTCATTCATGGACCTTTTCGTTATATTCTGTACACTCTACTTTGTAAGAGGTCTGAGAAACAAGGTTGCTTAAATACCTTGTGGAATTTAAGAGGATAAATTGGCTGGAGTAGACAAGTTAATTGGATATTAGGACAGCTGTGTGAGTCCCGGAATGGTATACACAACATTTCCACTACCCCTTCGCAATCGAATCTGAGACTGTGAATGCCCACCTCAGGTACCTGGATAACTGTGGGAGAGTTTCATCAGCCTGAGGAGCGGGGCACCTTCATCAGCCAAGTGCTGTTGGTGCCTGGTATGCTGCGTGCACTGGATACCATGCTTTTTATGTCTTATCCAGAATCACCCCACTGACCCCACTTCTGGACGAAATCATGGTACCATAAAAATGCGTTAGTCATTTTGGCTTTTAAAAATAGAGTTAGGTTGAAAATGTACGTTTCTTCTTTAGAGCATTCAGAATCTCCTGCTGTGATGGATTCTTGTCAAGAGGATGGAAGGAGATCTAAAATCCTCCGGTTTGTGCCGCATTTTAGAGAGTTTTACTGTTTCCATTATAAAGCCACTTCATGGGTTGCAAGCGGAATCAGAGATGAGGACTCATACCTATGTCTTATCTCTTGGTGCTACTCCAGATGATTTCATTTTCAGCACACTTTCCTCACTGTGAACTTTTTATTTTCTTCTTATTCCCATTCAGCTCCATAATTTTCTCACTGACATTTCCTTCTCATAGGGCCTTGATTCTTTATTTTGAATAATTGATCAAGTTCATTTGATTTATGGCATCCCATTGATAAAGCAGGTCTAACTATTAGTGTTGTTATTAATTTTCAAAGGTTGACTTCAGAAGATATCAAAGATAGTACAGTATTCTCTAGCTAATGGTCTCTTGATGCCATTATCAGACGCAGACCCTTCCCTGTAATGATTTTCACTCTGGCTGCCTTTGGTGTGTCCTGTGGTTTTCTGTTCTTCATTCCAAACTGCTAAGGTCTATGGCCTGGGATATGTCCATTATCTTAGAGTAATAATAGGAACCTCCTTGCTCTGGTGATCTCATGTAGTTCATCTTTAATGATGTGCTGATAACTTCAAAATTTATACCTCCTACTTTGAACTCTGTCTTAGGATCTAATCATCTAAAGCCAAGAGTCAAATTGGCAGTTCTGCCTGAATATCTAATAAGCATTTCAGACTTGTCTCATCCATAAGGGAGCTCTTGCATTCCTCCCAAACTTTTGTTTTTTCTTCAGTCTTTCCTGTTTCTATGAATAGCATCATAATCCATTCAGGAGTTTATGCCATAACTTTTGATCAAATGAAAGAAAAAGGGTATGGCAATAGAAAACATGATAAATGTACAGATGAAGGAATAAATAAAATATATCACTTGGACACAGTATAAAAAAGATGGAATTGTTTTAAAAGAGACTTCTAGAGTAGTTTAAAAATAAAAATGTTAACATAACCATTCTATCCCAAACTTAGAAGTGATCAGTAGCTTCCCTCATTATAGGATAATGTTGAAACACTTTACATTGTGTATTAATCAGGGATCTTTATATATTGAGTAGTAGGAAACCACTCATACTGACTTAAACAACAAAGGAAATGTATTGACTCAAGCAACTGGAAAGTCCAGACATGGTACTGATTTTCAAAGTGTTGACCCAGTGAATCAATGATACTATCATAAGCAGTTTTCTTTTTCTTCATTTCTTGGCTTCAGTAATACAGTATTGCCTCCAATCTGAGACTAAACCTCTCTTTGTACCTCTGAAAATGTCTGTGAGTTAGCCACATGTCTTTCAGTTTTAAGCCCTAAGAGGAAAGAGGGATTCTACTTTTCAAACAATTCATACAAAAGTACTAGGATTAAGTGTTGTTGGTCTGAATTGATCTGAGTTGGGTCCTATGCTTTTCCACAAAAAGAGTAGACAGTGGGATGGAGCATTATCGTTGACTTTAAGCCAGTCAGGGCCCATTCCTGGAGTGGCTATTTGATCTGTTCTTCCCAAACACCAAGAACACAACTTAGTATATTGTTAGAAAGGAGGGAATAGCTTGATTGTGTGGTTGGCAATTGGCAAATACTCATTACATCTTCCCTCAAAAATACTAATATGTCTGTTTCTGACTTTGAGGCTTCTCCCTTGTTCATTATTTTTTCAGTTGTGTTTCTTATCTTTTTATTCCTTGGACATTAGCTCATTCTTACTTCAGGACATTTGCACTAGGTGTTCCCTCTGTGCGGAAACCTGTTTCCTGCACTTCACATGGCTGGTTTCTTCTCATTCTTTAGATCCTAGCTTAAAATCGCCCTCTTAAAATACCCTTCTTTTGAGTGCTTACCTAGAATAGACCAAATGGTGCATTCTGCTTACCTTCCACCCCACCTTAGTTACTCTACATTATCCTTTATTATAGTCATCAAAACCTGGGATACTATAGCTCATTTACTTAATATTGCAGAGAAAGATCTTATGTCTTATTCTGTGTTAAATTCTTAGCATGTAGAAAAATGTTTAAGAACATAATTGGTGTTTAATAAGTATTTATAAAGTAAAAAATAAATGGCTTCCTAAATCTTTAAAAATATGTGTTGGAGGGAAATGGAAAGATTATCTCTGACAAATGGCCATCCAGTCTCTGCCTTAACAATCCTGATGTCATGGAATTTACCATCTCCCCAGGCATTCCCTTTCAACTTCGGACATGTCTGACCATTAAAACACTCTTCTTTTTTTATATTGAGATGGTATTTTTTAACTCCTCTCAACCAGATATGCTGATACTAGTTCTATTTCTTGGAGTCTAATTTATATATGATATACTTTCAAGTTACTGAAGGCCTCTATCACTCCCTTCTCTCTTCCTATATCTTATTTTCTTTAAATTTCTCTAATTTTTTTTCATATATTATCTCAGAAGATTTTGACTTTCCTCACCATCCTGTGACTCCTCCGTTAGCATGCTCTAGTTTATTGTCAGCTGTGTTCAGTGGTTATCTCCAGTAGTATTCATTGTCCGTTGAAAGGGAACTTTCTCTGTCTTGTTTAAGATACTGAAATTCTCTTAAGTACTCCTAATATCCCCGACCTCTTGCTTTCAGTTGAACTTACGGTAAGTTAAAACTCCTAAGTATTTTTCTCAAGTGCTGCTGTCAATTCTTATAGCCATCAACTTGTAAAATTATGCATGTTTTTCAATGAGTCATCTCTTTTGGTTGTTGTCGAAATGGGCAGAGAATTGTTTTTCAAGGAAGGTTTTGTGAGGAGGTTAGCTGGCCATTCAGGCATTTGCATTGGTTACATCCATGAGACTTGCCAGGGAACTTTATGGCTGCCTTCTTCCCAAATATTTGTCAGAGGGTATGATTCAGTTCTCTACTGGTGATGCAGTATATCCGCTCTCTGAATTCTGATGAGAGATAAAACCTTGACACAACTATTATATAATTCTTATCAAAAACTCAGGATGGCCTGAAGGGTATTCAGCCCATCCATCATTCCAAATGCTCTAAATTATACTTTTAACCTTGCCAGGTCATTTGGAGCAATGTCTAGTGGGACCTTGGTGCTTTTTTCTCCCCCCTTATAAAACCGCTTTTATCAAGTGGTGTTTGGGTTTCTACCAGTAACCAATACTGAGGGTTGCAATGGGGAATAACCAAGTGAAATTTGTTTCTGTGATAGGGATGTTATTAAGGATGTTGTTCAAGGCACCACATAGTACTTTTTTCTTATGAAGATCTGAGAGAGGATTTTTTCCTCATGTTTCAGTGTCAAAATGGAGAAAAGCTGATGCTCTCTTGAAGGGGTGGCTTGTTCTTATTTTATGATGTGGTATATCTGATAAATATCTGTGTTTTTCCCTTTCGTTTGAGTGTTGGGAAGCTTGCAGCTGCATTTTGGCTCGCACAGAGTCACTCTGCAGGACTCTGTGGTATGCATTTCTGTAGCTAATAATACTACTGACTGTTGTCATACTCCTATTTCTTTTCACATTAAAACATGAGGTTTGGTTTATAACTTTCTGTTGTGTGATGAGTTACGCCAATTGAGGTTTTACTCTGTCTGAACTCTCCTATGTCCTTTATTTCAGTATTTTTGGAGAACCCCTCCCTTACTTCATTTGTGCCTCATGGGGCAGCCAATCAAATTCCTTGGTCACTTTTTGGCATGGGGTAATGATGTAACTGGTCTGACCCTTGGCCAAATAGGTGGCCATTTTATCCAAGACAGATCAGGTAGAATAATCCCATACCAGCTATGTTGAAGACATTGGAAAAACTTTTTGCCTTTTTGGTTCATAACTGCAAGGTTGTAGGCTTAGTACCTCCACTGGCCATATTTCCTTCCATGTGGTACTCTCCTAAATCACTCATAAGGTGATAAGAGTATTAGGTCGATATGCAAATAGAAACAGGCAAAAAAAAAAAAAATGGGAGAGAGAGAAAAAAATAGAGACAGAGAACACCTTGAAGATATAATTTGAAATTTAACTAGGGCTGAAGGCAGATCCGCATTTATGTCACAGTTCTATGCAATAATGTATACCTATTTCTCCTTTAAACAAATCGTGTCAGTTTTCTGTTATATTGGCCTAATATATAATACTGTCTTTTAAAATTTAACGTATTTGTGGGCACCTGAGTGGCTCAGTCATTAAGCGTCTGCCTTCAGCTCAGGGTGTGATCCCAGGGTCCTGGGATCGAGCCCCGCATCGGGCTCCCTGCTCCGCTGGGAGGCCTGCTTCTTCCTCTCCCACTCCCCCTGCTTGTGTTCCCTCTCTCGCTGGCTGTCTCTCTCTGTCAAATGAATAAATAAAATCTTAAAAATAAATAAATAAATAAATTAATTAATTAAATGTATTTGTGTAAGCTTTCTTAAATACTTTGTTGAAGGAGTGTCAGCATATATATATATATATGCATATATATATATGCATATATATATATATGTACTCTACATATATATATATATGCAATTGTTTTTTAAAGACAGAAATGGACAAATGTACATTTGCCTATACATAACTGCATTTTTGTGCACTAATCTCCATCCTCTTGACCTGCTATGATCCTTTTAGATTATCTAGTCCATTTAGATTATCTAATACTTTCTCTCCTTACTAACATGTTATCTGTCATGTGCGTATCTGATCAGTATAACTAGACTTAGATACCCATGTAAATCATTGACCAAAATGATAAACAGAATGGATTTGGACATATACATACTTTTTTGAAGATCACTGTATAGGTAGTTACAGCCTGTTGATCAGGATTAGGGTCAGCTTATTTTTCACTGGTGAATTCAAACATATCCAGCCTTGAGCTTATGGCTGTCCCTCAGTAAGTTTTCCAGATATTCTGAAGCATCGTGTTTTCTGTGGTTCCTCATTCTCCTGAGACAGTGATCTTTCTAAACTTTGGTATCAGTTCCTGGAGAATTCCTAACAAATGGTACATTTTTAAGCCTTATAGTTATTTTTCTGATCATAAAATAAATACTAGCTTACTGTGGAAGTTGTATATGATATAAATGTATATATAAAGAAGAAAGCAAAATCAATCTAGAATCCTGCCCTGAAATAACTGTCAAATTTTTTGGTACATAAACTTTAATGTATACAGTAACTGGTGCATATACTTTTATGTATACAGAGGTATTATTAGCTTATGCCAGAGATAACAACTTTTTGGTATGTATACTTTTATTCCTTTCTATGCACAAAATAAACATTACTGCATTTTTTTAATGAAATCATGATAGATCCTTTTAGAAATTGCTTTTTTCACTTTAAAATGTGATCATTTCTATGCATTATTAGCTTTCTTTTTTTTTTTTTTTTGAGATGGGGAGAGGGAAGGGGTTAGGGACAGTGGGAGAAGGAGAAACAGAATCCTAAGCCACTCCATGCTCAGCATAGAGGCTGACGTGGGCTCAGTCTCATGACCCTGAGATCATAACCTGAGCGGAAATCAAGAGTCAGACAGTTAAGCAACTGAGCCATCCAGGAGCTCCTGCATTATTAGTATTTTTAATGCCATATGGATTTTCTCTATTTTGGGGTGTTTACATAAGCTGCACGTAACTCTTGGACAAGTAGTTTTCTTAGTCTAACTTTGCCTTATAGTCTAAAGCCCCTGAGGTTTGGGTTCCTTTGCATTTCTGAATCCGTGATATGTATGCTGCTGTAACTTTTTCCTTGAGAAACCTCCTTATTACTATAAGGTATTTCTCAGGGTCCAACGTGGAAGTTCTCCGTATTAAATTCAATACCACAGTACTCTTCCGGGGCTGCAGGGCATGCATTTGGACTTCTGACTCTCCTCCCTGCGTTTCCTCTCCCAATTTTTTCTCTAAATTAGACCAATCCCCCTTAATGCTTTGTTATTGCATTGACACTGATCATTTTTTAGTCAGATATTTTTATTACAATGAAAAGAATGAATTTTTCTTACGACTCGGGCAATTGAAATTACATTTGTGTGTTTCTGAACTTCCTTTGAACTTGGTGAAATGTGCTTCATGATGATCGGGTTTTCAAAGATCCAAATAATCGTGTTTCAGATTTGTTTTCAACCATCACTGCTCTGAAAGTCCAAGAGGGGCATTTTAAAATTACACCCTAAGGGCTTTTTTTTTCCCCTAGACCTACCTGTTGAGGATCATAGTGTCATTAATGCCTCATGCAGCCTATATGTCTCTTCGGCTCTTTCTGAATCTAAAATTCTACACTCCTTATTATTAGATTCTACTAGTAGCCATTCTGCGGGACAGTCCCAGGTCAGTGGACCAAGGGAATGCTGTTTCAGCTCAAGCTTGGTAGCTCACAGTAGTTTCTTCATGGCTTCTTGTTTTCTATATCCTGTGCGGACTGGTGGGGACGAAGCTGCGGTTCCACCAGCCAAGCCCCACGGACAATGACAGAAGGCTGCATTTGCAGTGTGTGCTGTCAGGTGATAACATGCTCCTTCCCCAGGAACAAAGGGTTGACACCAGCACTAGAACTGTCTCTTCTCCTTTCTTAGCTTTGAGAAAATAGCCAGTATTCCAGGTATTTACCCCCCCCCCCCACCGCGCCCCAAGTAGTTTTGCTTTCATATCTTACCTGGGTGTGTCTTGGCCTTTCCTGAGGGATTAGTCTCAGGGCTTTTTTGTTAAGCTCTTTTTTTCTATTCTCTTTGTTTAATAATGATCTTACTATAAAGAAGACCATTTGCAGAGTATCGAGCGTATGCCCCGCACTGTGCCAAATGCTTTAGGTCCATGGTGAGGGCTGAGGCAATTTCTGCACATTTTCAGAAATGTAACTTTTATATAATGCCCTTTTAAAGACAGTTTGTAGCTTACCCTAGATATTTCTGGGTAATGAGGGTGAGGAAAACTAGGTATTTTTTAATGTTGGCAGTTCACGGGGGCTTATAGGACTTGACTCGCTGACAGGTGTGTGTGTGTGTGTGTGTGTGTGTGCGCGCGTGCGCACGCACGTGTATGTGCGTAATGCCCCTTTGATTTGATAGTGTTCTCTGGAAACAAGTTCAGGTTTGGAAACAAGGGGGATTATAGAGTGTGATTTTCTCTATTAATGTATTAAATTCCCTTTACGAGGGAACTCACTGTGGGATATCTCTAAATAGCTATCTCCCCCCATGCATTTCAAATTTGATTAGACTTGCAAAAATTTGATTTACCTACAACTTCTCAGAAAGATGTGTGCAGAACAATTCTGTGGAAGGAGACACGCGGTGTTTGAGGCATCCTTGTTTAGATGAGTTAGTTTGACAGTAGGAGGCAGATGGGGTAAAGTTAAGGCTTCACTGTAGAGGCCGCTGAGGGAAAAGGTAAATTATAGACACTTTGGCAGATTTTCTGGAAATATTAATCTAACTTGCAGTTCTGTTTTGCTTAAAATTAAATAAGTACTGTTCTCTCAGAATTACAAAGCACTTTGACATTCTTTTTCTAGTTTAGCAGCTTATGTACTTTGTCACAAGGAGAATGACACTTTCTCTCCCTACTTATCAAAACCCTCCCACACTTTAATACCCAACATGAGTTCTACTTTCTTCGTGAAATCTTTCCTCATCACTCCAGGAGAAGGGAGTGATGTCCTCCATCAGGTTTTCCACCCTGAAGATCCTATGCAACTGAGATTGGCCCTTTTCAGCAATTTCTCCCCATGTCCCAGATCGACTCATTCTGGGTGGTGTACCCTAGGGAAAAAGCAGGGACTCAGGAGTAGGAGAACTTGGATTGACGTTTGTTGGATTCAAGTCTTGGCTTCAAATCTTTTTGGCCAGATGACCCCGGACCAGGTATGTTATCCACTCAGTGCTTCAGTTTCCTTGTCTGTAAATTAGGAAGAATGTGAGTACTTCATTGAAATCCTGTGAGGACTCAATAAATGTAAGTAAAGCATTTAGGGGAGTACCTGCCATGTAGCAATAGACATAAGTATTACGCAGACCACAAGCCTAAACTTCTGGGCCAAAATTAGTGAGCATGACCCCAAACTTCTCACTTTCTATGAAAAAAAAATGTGATTGGCTAACGTAGATTGTAAAGGTTCAGAATACTGAGATGTCTTCCTCTGAATTCCTTTCGCTTCTCACTATAACAGTTTGGCTAGACTTATCATATTTTCACAAGATATATATTCAGTAGGACTTAACTCCAGCAGCTTTAAAATGAGCAGGCTTAACCAATTCTCCACTCGGCTGACTGGTGCACAGGGTGGGACAAGAAGAGGCTGGGGGAAGTTTCCCTGGGGATGCAGTGCTTGATCTGAGAGCTAAAGGATGGCCGGTTAACTAGCCTAAGAGTCCTTGTTTATTAAATTCCACATTTCCTGTAAAATATTTATGAAGGCTTGCGAACACTATGTCTTACAGTATTCAAAGCCATTCTTCCCCATCCCCTTTCGCATCTGGCACCGTTCTGGGTGATGTGTGGAGTACATGGTAGATAGCTGAAAAATAGCTACACCTTAATGCCGAATTCAAGTAATCAGCTGGTCTAGATCACTATTTGTCCTTGCACATTATGAACTCACTGCTTAAATGCAGTATTCTCTATCTCAAACGATGGAAGCGCAGGACAGACAATGGGGATGGAAGGAAAGAGAAAATTGCTGTAGTAGTTGTGCCAAAGTACACGGGCATGTGGGGAGTTTGGAGGAGCAAGGAGAAAGAAACAGTGAGAATTCATTTTATCCATGTAAATCGGGAGACTGCTTGAGACCTGCTGTTCGTAGTCTTTTTTTGTGCTACAGTTCACATGAATACATTCCCTGGGTGTGCAGAGATTAGCTATAACCCCACATCATTTATGATTTCTCAATATGGGCTGCAGAGTAGATAGGAAAGGCAGCAGGTTGCATGTAATTAATCCCTGTAATCTGACTCCACTTCTTTCCCTCCCTCTCCAGAACTGAAAAGGCAGGTGCATGAGGGGGATCTTATAATTAGGATCAACTTGAATCCATTCGTATTGACATTCAAGAAGGAAATCATTCGAAGCTTCTGTGCCTGAATTATGAGTAGTTGCACATCACTTGTTACTTGTTTCCCATACAAACGGGCCATGCGGGGACCAATACGTCCTGGCAGCAGGTCTGAAAATCCTGCTCCAGGCTACAAGTGGACTATTTTGCAAGAAATTCAAGTTATGGAGTTGCTGTCTAAAATTGGAAGAGGATTACCCTGGCTTTCTTTCATTTTTAAGAGAACTATCCTATTTCCTTCCCTCTGTCCTATCAATTCTGCATTCTGGGTGGCTTTGTGAGCCAGTAGCCCCATTAGCACCTGTAGATGACATCTTGGTATTTGTTTGGTTTCTGGGCCTTTCTGCATGGCTGGATTTTTCATTTCTAACCATTCTTCAATTTCACGTTTGCACTCTTTCTCTCTCTCTTCTTTTCTTAACTTGAGAGTCTGTGTTAGAGCTCAATTTTATTGTGAATGCACATATGTTATATCCTGATACAAAGAGATATGAGAAGGGATTTTTGGCAAAGCCTACTTAATCACTGTAAATATTTCCTGTTCAAATTCATGATGAATTTTAATCAGGTAGAAAATGTCCTTAATTGGTCCAATTTAGAATTCAGAGGTAATCTACTGAAATAATATGTGACAGCGCTGGTTTTAAAGTTTTGCGTTTCTCATCTTTAAGGTGACAAATGGGTTGCTAGATAGAAATCAGTCTTTCTCCATTTAGCTTCTCTGCAGACGGACTGATGACACGGTAACTGCTCTGAAGCTATGTTGTGGAAAAAGCATCAGATCATCATGACAAGGGGATTGTCATGTATTTCTTCAATGGTGTTTTGTCTTTGGACACATTTAAATATTAGAACCTAGTGTGAACAGATCTCCTCCTGGGGATGACTGCTGGTACAGCCATTGGAAAAACTTATGCTTTGTGCGGTCTAATTCTGGCTTGCAAGGTTGGCGTTCAAGATCGTTAGTCAACTGATCCTTTGTGCCCATCTAACCTGAGCTCCCATGTTTTCTTGCATGACTTCCATTCCATTCCTTAATCTTTACTTTATCCTACCGTATTTACTCCAGCTTCTAGATCTTTACTGCTAAAGAACCCCCCATTCCCCATTAGAATTACCCTACTGTTTCCCTCTTGCTTATTGCAGGCCTCCGTATTTGCACTGAAAGGAAATAGATGGTAGTGATGAAAGTCTCTTCATCTTTTTCAGGGTGGCTGTGAGGATTAAACAAAGTAATGCAGGTAAAGGAACTTGTACAGCGTGCCTGGCACGTTATAAGCACAGCCTAAGTGGTGATGTCATGAAGTTTTGCTGTCTCTGTGAACTTTCTGCACCATCAAGTTCAGAATTCCAATACCTTCTTTCTCTATCTTTTTTTAATTTTAAGTTGTTACATTGAAGTAAAATTTGTTTCTCCCACGAGGAGAGGTGAGAGCATTCTCAAGACTGTGGGATTGTGGTGATTGAGTAGATGCTTGTCTCAAGAGTCTCTTTGTTTTCCTCATGGGGGACGCTGGAAATGAGACAACTGTTACATTCGTAAACCACAGGGGACTCTAAAACACTACTTATGAGCCCACCTGAGGTTTGGAGTACACAATGTTATTGTGTGACAGCTTCCTGTGGAGTGTCATGCAAGTGCCCTTGAACCAGTGAGTAATTGCTGTTGAATTGGAGTGGTCGTGATAGCGTTTTGAGGCCTTTAAATTTGATTCCACTGAAATTACTTCATGAAATTGAGGAACAAGGAAGGATTCTTTAGAAAAGAGAAAGAGGTGAGCCTGGCATCCTTCTGCACTTTGCCTACGTTTGTGTCCCATCTGGCAGAGGCAGAGCAAGCATGGGCCCTTTCTGTGTTGTCGTCAATCACAAGTTCAGCTGGCAACACCAGTGTCAATTTCTGATAATGTGGATCTTAACTAAAACCTTGTGAGACTCTTGTGTTTCTGTCTGTGTTTAAAAACTCCTGTAAGGAGCGGCAGTAGGAATGAGGAATTCCAGGATTGAGAGGTCTTAACAGTAAATCCAGGCATAATGAGCTCCTCGGTGAGAATAAAATTAAATTGACCTAAGATTTTGGCACTAAACTAGCAGTGTCAGTGGCAGCAAGACTCCGTTTCCCTGGCCTTAAAGATCTAAATTTGTTTTTTACCCTAGTGACAGGGTTATTGATGCAAGGCGCAATGAGACCCCTTGTAGGTGACAGTCGTGCTTGATATTGCCTTTTCCCCAAAACCAAGAGGCATTGCTTTTGGCAAGGACTCTAGATTCCTTAAGAGTTCTGTTAAAGGTCACAGTGGCAGTGATGCGCGCACTTGGAGTTCATCATCTTATGCAGAGAGCTTGTTGCAAATGCTGATTCGGGACTGTCCCCCAAGGCTTAGATTTAGTATACTGCAGGTGGCACCCGGAATCTCCATCTGAAAGATTCCCTCATGTTTTCGATACAAATTCTTTACACTTTGAAAATGACCACACCTAGGACTTTATAGCAGTTTTGGTACTTGCACTGTGGGAAGCACAAAGGCATATGCTTTTCATATTTGATTCCCTGTCATCAAATTCTCACTGACTCTTATAAAATGCATAACTTCTGGTGCCTTAGTCCTATCTGAGAGCTTGTGACTATGTGGCCCTGAGAATCCCTTTATCCTTTGCCTTTTCATAATGGAGGTGGACAGAGGCTATATAGATCTGTATTGGGCATGAGTCTGATGCTCTGCTCTGATTTTATTTCTGTCGTTTGTTTCACCACCACACTATGAAACAGGTACTACCGTCTCTGTTTTGCGGACCCAGAAACAAATTTGTAGAGGTCATAGATTTGTCCAAGGTCACTCAAATGATGAATCATAGAATTGGGATTCAGATCCAAATCTCCCTTCTTTAAAGCCCATGCCCTTTTCATTGTAAAGAGTGTATAACATATTATTTACCTTCCTCTTCCCCCATCCTGACCCTTATTCACCCAAGGCCATGTTAATGGACTCCAGGTTGAAGGACTAATAATATGTTATCTGGTCAAGCTGAGTTCTTAGACACTAATATGAGTTACCTAAAAATGGTTAGAGACCTGATACAGGAAGTGCTACTGTTTTATCATGGTCCTACTTCTCTAATAAGGATTTCCTTTATTTCACAGTTTCGCAATTTTGTTGGCCATGATTTAGGCCACCGATTACCAAGTATTTAAGGAGATTTGATCCTCATTCTCAAGGAATTTGCAAATCTAGCCGAACATATGAAATTAACTGTGGAATCACCGAGAGCACTGCCCCCTCCCCCTCCTCATTCTGAGGAAGATTTTAAGTGGTACACCCGATTATTTTTCAAGGCACTTTGCTAAGGCGTTAATTAATAGTAGTACCATAGAGCACATTATGACAAATGACCATTTTTTTCCATTCTAAAATTTCTCTATTAGTACATTTAGTTAGAAAAAAAAATCCACTTAAAGGAAAATATTAAGTAAATGATAGAAGAAGCTTTTATGTTTGTAAGGCAAAAATTGGAAGGTAGCGTGTGGTAGCTCTCAGAGGTAACGTTATGAATGATTCTGATTTGTGAAATGCTGAGGAGTTGTGCTGTGGGTGTGCAAAGAGAAGGAAAAGGGCATCATGTCACAGGTACATGAGCACTCTTTTTTTTTTTTTAAAGATTTTATTTATTTATTCAACAGAGATAGAGACAGCCGGCGAGAGAGGGAACACAAGCAGGGGGAGTGGGAGAGGAAGAAGCAGGCTCATAGCGGAGGAGCCTGATGTGGGGCTCGATCTCATCACGCCGGGATCACGCCCTGAGCCGAAGGCAGACGCCCAACCGCTGTGCCACCCAGGCGCCCCATGAGCACTCTTTTCAAAGTACCCAGCAGCTTCCAGACTGGGAACCACTGGCTTATTGAACAGTTAATTATTGTCTGGGTTCCAGCCGTCAAGTAGCGGAGGAGTCATAGTGATGGTCTTGTGCTTTCTCATCACATCACGTCAGTTGCTGAGGACATGTCCCTGGAAAAGTTGTGCTAAAGCTAGGTCCTGAAAACAAAGTGTTTTGAATATGAAAATGGTAAAGGATATCTTAGGCAGGAGACTAGCAGAAATATAGACATAGAGGAAATAATGTGTTTGGAGAGTATTAAAACAGAACGAAGGGGAGTGGTTGGATCATGTTCTGTTAGCTACTGCCACAATACCGATAGATCACAATACAACCAAAACTCGGTGAATTTCAAAAGCAGTCATTTATTCTAAAGAACCTGTGGGTTGGCTGGGGCAGCTTTGCTTCATAATGTGGGTCTGCTCATGTGTGTCTGCTTCATGGGTCTCTCATCCTTGGGGCAGCAATCGAGCAAAGGCATGCCATTATTATGGCAAAGGAGAGTACAAGGCAAGCAGAAACATACATGTGCATGCACATTTTAAGGCTCTACTTACATCCTATCACTTAACATCCACTGGCCCAAGCAATCAACATAGTAGAGAACAAAAGAAAAGAGCAAGGAAATGCACTTTTCCTTTAGCAAGAAGACCTGGAAAGTTACCTGGCAAAGGACGTAGATACGGAGAGGTATGAAGAATTGGGACCAATAATGCAATCTGTGATAGACTTCAACATGTGATAGTCATGGGATATAAAACTGGAATGATAGTGCATATCTATTATGGCTACTGTTCGATAATAAGTGCTCTATGAGTAATAATAGATGTTTAATAAGTAAGTGTTACATGAATGTGTATGGATGAAACAACTGGAAGTCTGTGATGTTAGATTTAACATGAGTAACAGTGATTTCTAAGGTCGTTACTTGACCATAAGAATGGTGTGAAGAATACTTCCGAAAAGTGAATTTGATACCCATCCGTCTCCTGAATTGCTCAGTTCTATTGCAATAACCCAGCTGCTGTTTCTTACCTATCACTTCTTCTGAGCTGCCTCCTACGTAGCTAATTCTGCTGTGTGTTCTGCCGTTGATCCTTAAGCGCCTTACTTCTTACCCTTATTCATCTGTTTTTGGTTTTTCTGTATTCACATGTTTGTAAATATGCTGTTACTAAATGCAGAATGTATCTTCTGTCGGTGAATGTTTTTATAATTCGATATAGGTCTCTTTGGCATTCATGGTTTGCAATTTTGCTCCCCCCCGCCCCCACCCGGCTGTTTCCTTCCTCAGATCAGTTGTTAAGGAAACTTTCTGAATTCTCTCCCTCTTTGCCTATAGGCAGGCACCTGCTGCTAATTCCTTCTTGTTTCATCAACATTGAGAGGATAGAACCAGAGTGAGACTCTTGGGATTTATGCTCTAAATCTAGCTGATTTTAAGACTTTCTTGAACTTGACAACTTTATATTTTGAACTTTTGATAATTTTGGATTATACTCATCAGCTTCAAAGTCTCACATATATTTTGGTGAAAAATTAATATTTGGCACATATAATATGTGTTTATATTTCTCTAATGAAACACATACAGTGTGACTATTTCACAGATTAGTTTTCTTTTATTACCTGTCTCTATTTCATGGAGTAGAAGATAATCTTGAAAGGTTGCTTAGGTTTTTTTTTTTTTTTTTTTTTTTTAAAGATTTTATTTATTTATTCGACAGAGATAGAGACAGCCAGCGAGAGAGGGAACACAAGCAGGGGGAGTGGGAGAGGAAGAAGCAGGCTCATAGCGGAGGAGCCTGATGTGGGGCTCGATCCCATAACGCTGGGATCACTCCCTGAGCCGAAGGCAGGCGCTTAACCGCTGTGCCACCCAGGCGCCCCGGTTGCTTAGGTTTTTTGTTTTTGTTTTTTAGGATGCTCAGTTTCGATCAGTGTATTATTTTCTAGCTTTCTTGTATTTTGCAGAGGGATGGAAGAAGACAATTTGGGTAATTGTCTAAATCTCAAAGTTAAAAAAAGAACTATTAAGGGTCTCTTAGATCTAAATAACAAAGTCATTTGACCAACATCTCCTAAAAAGGGAACCCAATTTTATTGATTTGTTTTAGATTTTTTTTTTTATTATGTTCAGTTAGCCACCATATAGTACATCATTAGTTTTTGATGTAGGGTTCAGTGATTCATTAGTTGTGTATAACACCCAGTGCTCATCACAACATGTGCCCTCCTTAGTACCCATCACCCGGCTACCCCATTCTCCCACCCCCTCCCCTCTGAAACCCTCAGTTTGTTTCTTGGGGTCCATAGTCTCTCATGGTTCATCTCCCTCTCTGATTCCCACCCTTCAGTTTTCCCTCCCTTCCCCGATGGTCCTCCACACTCTTCCTAATGTTCCACCTATGAGTGAAACCATATGATAATTGTCAAAGGGGAACCCAGTTTTAAAGACTGAGCTTATTTTTCACCAACTTCCAGTTTTCTATTCTTCCAATAGGTTTTGAAAAATAATTTTAAAAAATGATTAAAAGACTTGTATCATCTTGCCTTAAAAATACTGAGAAATTATCTAAGTTTGTAAATCAGTATTGGATATTATGAAGGTAGGAATCTTTCTAGGAGTTTCTTTAGAATAAATCATAACTTTCAATGAGGGCTACTACAGATTGTACTTAGAGGTGAAATATACAGGAAAAACCCAGTTCGTGAGTGAACTCAAAATCTGTTGCAGTACATGGAATGATGACAGTTACACGGAGCTTTATTATTATTTTTTCCATGGCTAGTTTTGGATAAAGATTATTCTTTATTTATGTGTCTAGGACCAAACTGGTTCTTGGGCTTCAGTAATGTACACTTACCTAGTGACTGTAGCCACCATCCGCCAAATTCCTAGACACGATGTGACTACACTAAAATTTGACTTGAAGAAGAGACTGTGAGTACCCTTTGATATGTCTCCTTTAGCCACGTTTTGCACGTCATTTGAGTTAGGAGCGGTTTTATCCCTTCTCCCTTCCAACTGAAATATGAAAAGTGTCTATACAACAATTTAGGCTAAGAATGAACAGGCATTTTCTGGGAAGAGCTGGAATATTTATAGTAAATATTTTAGGCGCTCTAGGCCATACAGTCTGGGTAGTGACTACTCCAGTCGGGCGTGGTAGCTGCAGGAAAGCAACCACAGACTATATATATGTCAGCAAATGGGTGTAGTTGTGTTCCAATAAAACTTTATTCACAAAAAGATGTAGCTGACCGGAGAGCTGGATTTAGCTGGAGGGCTGCATCTTGCCCCAGGCAAACAAATGATTAGTAGGAGACAGCGGTGTGTACGTGGGCTTTGGGCAACATCATTTTCCTTTTTTTATAGCATTAAATTAACCTGTATTACTTAATCTCTGGTTTACATCCTGTCATCTGGAAGAAAAACAAATCTGTGGTTGCTTCCAAAGCTGAGTCTATGGTAGACGCTTCCTTTTTGTCATGCAAATTAGAGAGTGGTAATTGGAAAACAAATTTTTAGAGGGCTGAAATATGTTCTGATCTGGAATTACTAATTGGTGCCTGCTTCTGTTCGCCATGCTACTGTTCATGATTCTTATCAGAGAATTTACATAGAGATTCTCTTTTTGGCCTCTCAGAAAATACTTGAAGATCAAGAGCAGACAATTTTCCTTTCTGTGGAAGAGAAATGAGTTGGCAAATAATGTAGAAATAAATCACCCATTTCTATTTATTTACAGCTGGGAGCTGTTTCGGCTTCCATTTAGAAGAGGGATTTTTGTTCCTGCTCTGGCTGTGTATACACTAGCCCAGTGCTGTCTCTACATTTTGTCTCAGAAGCTCTCTGGCTGTGATTTCTGTACTCCCTTCTATTTGTCTCTGGTCTGTTTCCTTCCCATCCCTTCTCTGGGTCGAGGCTTGGGCATCACTGTCTTGGTCGGATCATCTGGAAGCCCCATTGCAGTCCTTTGCCCAAGTTTCCAGCTCTTTTAAAGAATCCCTCTTCTGTGGTTTCCCCCAATAATTGAACACTTTATTTCATAAACTGTTCTCTGCTTAGAAAACTGTACTTTCCAGGTAAATCCCGAATCCCAACCCCGTTCTTATCTCCCCATTTATGTTGTTAGGCAAAGTCATCACCGTGTCCAAGAACCTTCTTAGAAAGTTAGGATGCACCGAAGGCCTGTACTTCCCTATTAAAGTCCACAAATCTTTGGTGAGCTGAATCTCGCTCCATGGTAACCTCACAAGAGCTGGGCCAGTTTTAGGCCTTTTAAACCTAATTTATGAGTCATCACTGAGATTCTGCTGGCTTTCATTTGACTGCTCGGGGGGAATGAGCAATAATTTTATATTGCAGTTGTGGGGGAAAGCAAGAACAAATAGCACAAGGTGAAACTCGGCGAGTGATTTTATTCAGGGAATATTTATTGAAAGGAGAAAGGTAGCTGGTAGTCGCTGAATGCATGCTCAATGCCAGGGCTTTGAGGCTCTGAGCAATCTGAGCTGAGGCATTGTAACTTGGATTTGAAACCCAATTCTGACTGCAGAACTCCTCCTTTTCCCCTATATCCACTGTAGCAGTACATACTGATTTCAGGAAACAGCTGGGGAATTACATCTCTTCTTTTACTGTCTCTGACCTACATACTCAGTAAGAAATTTAAATTTTGAGAATGTTGGATATAGAAAATACCTCCACTTAATTTTGTTGACATTTGCTCCTTTGTTTCTTCTCCATTGTAGCAAGCTTACGTGTTCACTCTTTCCTGGCTGGACCACAGCCAAATTGCAAAAATCCAGACCTACCTTTAAATAATAGAAAATGCAAGACCTTAAACTATCATCATTTCTTCCCAATAGTAGGGAACCAATAGGGAGAGGCTGGTTTCTGAGTGTGTGTGGTTCATCCTGTAAGAGTAGTAGCTACTTTTTTTTTTTTTAAGTAGATTTCATGCCCAGCATGGAGCCCAGTGTGGAACTTGAACTCATGACCCTGAGATCAATACCTGAGCTGAACTCAAGAGTTGGACCCTTAACCAGCTGAGCCACCCACGTGCCCCTAGTAGCTACATTTTTAATAGTCATTCTATGGGTCATGCATTCTAATACTTTATTATATATTGACTCATTTAATTCCCACACCAACCTTACAAAGTGGGTACTACCGTTATCTCAAGGTAACAGATGAGAATACAGAGAGGTGAGCTAACTTCCCAGCTGACTTCATACAACCACTAAATAGAGGAGCTGATTGACCATATAATTGTTGGTTTATTTCTGGGCTCTCTATTCTTTTGATCTGTGTGTTTATTTTTGTGCCAGTACCATACTGTTTTGATCAGTACAGTCTTGTAGCATATGTTGATATCTAGGATTTTGATACCTCCAGTTTTATTCTTCTTTTTCAAGATTGCTTTGGCTATTCAGGGTCTTTTGTGGTTCCAAATAAATTTTAGGATTGTTTGTTCCAGTTCTGTGAAAAATGCTTTTGGTATTTTGATAGGAACTACATTAAATCTATAGGTTATTTTGAGTAGTATGGACATTTTAATAATATTTGTTCTAATCCATGAGCCTAGAATATCTTTCCATTTATTTATGTCGTCCTCAATTTCTTTTATCACTGTGTGTTTTTTTTTAAAGATTTTATTTATTTATTCGACAGAGATAGAGACAGCCAGCGAGAGAGGGAACACAGGCAGGGGGAGTGGGAGAGGAAGAAGCAGGCTCATAGCGGAGGAGCCTGATGTGGGGCTCGATCCCATAACGCCAGGATCACGCCCTGAGCCGAAGGCAGATGCTTAACCGCTGTGCCACCCAGGCGCCCCACTTTTATCAATGTTTTATAGTTTTCAGAGGACAGATTTCCTTGGTTAAGTTTATTCCTAGGTATTATTATTGGTATAATCGTAAATGGTATTGTTCTCTTAATTTCTCTTCTACTTCATTATTAATGTATAGAAAGACAACAAATTGCTATACATTGATTTTGTATCCTGTAATTTTACTGAACTCATTGATCAGTTCTAGTGATTTATGTGATGGAGTCTATTTTCTATATATAGTACCATGTCATCTGCAAATGGTGGAAGTTTTACTTCTTCTTTAGCTATTTAGCTGCCTTTTATTTCTTTTTCTTCTCGATTGCTGTGGCTAGGACTTCCAGTACTATGTTGAATAAAGTGGAGATAATGGATACTCCTATCTTGTTCCTGATCCTAGGGGGAAAGCTCTCGGTTTTTTACCATTGAGTATGATGTTCACCGTGGGTTTTTCATCTACGGACTTTATTATGTTGAGAGATTTGTTCCCTCTAAACCTACTTTGTTGAGGATTTATCATGAATGGATATTGTACTTTGTCAAATTCTTTTTCTTTCTATTGAAATGATCACATGGTTTTTTATCTTTTCTCTTGTTGATGTGACAGAACGTGATGATTGATTTGCAAATATTGAATCACCCTTACATCCTAGGAATAAATCCCACTTGATCATGGTGAATTATTTTTTTAATATATTGTTGGATTTGGTTTGCTAATATTTTCTTAAGGATTTTTGCATCTATGTTCATCTTTTTTTTTTTTTTTTCTTGTAGTTCTATCTTTTTGTAGTCTTTATCTGTTTTTGGTATCAGGGTAATGCTAGCCTCATAAAATGAATTTGGAACCTTTTGTTTTTCTTGTTTGTTTGTTTGTTTGTTTGTAATAGTTTGAGAAGGGCAGGTATTAACTCTTTTTTAAGTGTTTGGTAGAATTCACCTGTGAAGCCATCTGGTCCTAAACTTTTGTTTTTTGGGAGGTTTTTTTTCCCCCCCAAGATTTTATTTGAGAGAGAGAGAGCACATGCATGCGTGAAAGAGCATGAGCGAGTGGAGGGGTGGGGAGAGAGGGAGAAGCAGACTCCCCTCTGAGTGGGGAGCTCAACCTGGGACTTGATCCTAGGATCCTGAGATCCTGACTTGAGCTGAAGGCAGACGCTTAACTTGACTGAGCCACCCAGGTGCCCTGTTGCGAGCTTTTTGACTACTGATTCAATTTGATTGCTGGTAATCAGTCTTTGAAATTCTCTATTTCATCCTAATTCAGTTTGGAGAGGTTTTGTTTCTAGGAATGTGTCCGTTTTTTCTAGGTTGTCCAGTTTGTTGGTGAATAATTTTTCATAATATTCTCTTATACTTCATACTTCTGTGGTATTGTTTTGTCTCCTCTTTCCTTCTGGATTTGAGTTCTCTCTCTTTCATGAGATTAGCTAAAGGTTTATTAATTGTGATCATCTTTTCTAAGAACCAGCTCCTACTCTCATTGGTGTGTCTTGTTGGTGTTTTTGTTTGTTTTTAGTTTCTATTTTGTTTACTTTTGCCTTAATCTTTATACTTGTCTTCCATCTACTTCTTTTCTTTTCTTCTAGATACTTTTGGTGTAAGATTAGGTAGTTGATGTGTGATTTTTCTTCCTGATGTTGACTTGCATTGCTCTAAACTTCTCTCATAGACAGCTTTTTCTGGATCCCAAAGATTTTTGGACCATTGTATTTTCGTTTTCATTTGTCTCTGTATTTTTTGATTTCCTCTTTGATTTCTTTGATGACTCATTGTTTAGTAGCATCTTATTTTATCCTCCATGTATTTGTATTCTTTTTAGATTTTTTTGTTGTGGTTGGGCTTCAAGACACATGATATGACTTTAATATTTTCGGATTTGTTGAGACTTGTTTTGTGGTCTAACATGATATTCTAGGGAATGTTGCATGTGCACTTGAAAAGAATGTGTATTCTCTCTTAGGATGGAATGTTCTGAATATATCTTTTTTTTTTTTTTTTTAAGATTTTATTTATTTGACCGAGAGAGAGACAGCCAGCGAGAGAGGGAACACAAGCAGGGGGAGTGGGAGAGGAAGAAGCAGGCTCCCAGCAGAGGAGCCTGATGTGGGGCTTGATCCCAGGACTCTGGGATCACGCCCGGAGCCGAAGGCAGATGCTTAACGACTGAGCCACCCAGGTGCCCCCCCCCTTTTTTAAGATTTTATTTATTTATTTGACAGAGAGAGCGACAGCCAGCAAGAGAGGAAACACAAGCAGGGGGAGTGGGAGAAGAAGAAGCAGGCTCCCAGCAGAGGAGCCTGATGTGAATATATCTTTAAATCTATCTGGTCCAATGTGTTATTCAAAGCCACTGTTTCCTTTTTGATTTTCTGTTTGGATGATGTGGGGTGTTAAAGTCCCCTACTTTTATTGTATTACTCTCAATTACTTTATGTTTGTTGTTAGCTTCTTTATGTATTTGGGTGCTCGCATGTTAGGTGCATGAAGATGTACAGTTGTTATATCTTATTGTTGGATTATTCCCTTTATGATTATATAGTGTCCTTTCTCTCTTGTTACAGTCTCTGTTTTAAAATCTATTTTGTCCGGTATAGGTGTTGCTACCCTGACTTTCTTTTCACTTCCATTTTCATGATAAATGCTTTCCCATCCTTTCACTTCCATCTGCATGTGTCTGTAGGTATAAAATCAGTCTCCTGTAGGGAACATATAGATGGGTCTGGCTTGTTTATCAATTCCTTCACCCTGTGTCTATGGATTGGAACACTTAGTCCCTTTATACTCAAAGTAATTATTGATAGGTATTTACCTATTCCTGCTTTGTTACTTGTTTTATGGCTGTTTTTGTAGTTTTTCTCTGTTCCTTTTTTCACTTTGTCTCTTCTCTCACTATTTTTGGCTTTCTTTAGTGATATACTTGGATTTCTTTCTGTTTATTTTTTGTATATGTATTATTGGTTTTTGATTTGTGGTTACCATTAGGTTTATATATAACATCTTATGCATATAGCAGTCTGTACTAAGTTTATGGTCACTTAAGTTTGAACCTGTTCTTTATTTTTCCCCACTCTGTTTTAGGTGTATGGTGTCAATTTACATCCTTTTGTTCTGTAAATCCCTTGACTGATTTTTATAGATACCCTTGACCTTACTGCTTTTGTACTTCCTCTTTGCTCCTGCTCAAGGTCTTTCCTTTTCACTCAAAGAATCCCCTTTATTAACATTCCTTGTAGGGTTGGCTTAGTGGTGATGAAGCCCCTTAACTTTTGTCTGTCTGGGAAACTCTTTGTCTTTCCTTTTATTCTCAGTGTTAGCCTTGGTGGATAGAGTATTTTTAGCTGCAAATTTTTTCCTTTCGGCACTTTGAATACATATCGCTGCTCTCTTCTTCCCTGCAAAGTTTCTCCTGAATAATTAGCTAATAGCCTTATGGGGTTTCCCTTGTATGTATCTGCTTTCTTTTGTTGTTTTTAAATTTTTTTCTTTATCACTACTTTTTGCCATTTTAATTTAGTATGTGTTTGGTGTGGACCTCCTTGGGTTGATTTTGTTGGAGACGCTCTCTGCATCCTGCATCTGCATTTCTGCTTCCTTTTCCAGATTTGGGAAGTTTTCAGCTATTATTTCTTCAAATACATTTTCTGCCCCCTTTTCTCTTTCTTCTCCTTCTGGGATCCCTATAATGCAAACGTTATTATATTGAGGGTTTCACTGAGTTCTCTTAGTCTATTTTCATACTTTATTATCATGTTTTCTCTCTCCTGTTCAACTTTGTTGATTTCCATTACTCTGTCCTCTATGTTGCTTATTTGTTCTTATGCTTCCTCTGGTCTACTATATATTCCAATAAATTTCATTTATTGAGTTCTTCATCTCTTACTGGTTCTTTTTTTTATGTTTTCTACCCCCTTGTTGAGGGTCTCAGTGAGATCCTCCACTCTTTTCTCAAGTTCGGTGGGTATCTTTATGATGTTTACTTCAAATTTTGTATCAGACATATTACTTATCTTTGTGTCATTTAGCTCTGTCACTGTGATTTTGTAGTATTCTTGTATTTGGGACACCTCCTCATTTTGTCTACTCTCCGTGTCTGTTTCTGTGTATTAGGAAACTCAGCTATGTCTCCTGCTCTTTAAAGTAGTTATGAAGAAGAGATCCTGTGCCCTGCAGGTCAGTGTCCCCAGTTCACCAGAACCTGGTGCTTCAGGGTATCTCCTTTGTGTGTTACATGTACCCCACTATTGTGGCTGAGCCCTATTTTCCTTTAGTCCAGTCACGTGCAATAGCTCTTTTTGCCTGTTGTGGGTAGGATTTGGTCCTTGTGTTGTTAATGGGCCTGTCTGTGGCCACCTTGGGCTTAAGTTGGGTCAGAACGGATGTTTTCCAAAGATGCATTAGCACCAAACTGCAGGGCATTTTCCTTGTTGTTTGTTCCCTGAGAAGCTTTGACTGGTGGGTGGGGCCTGCAGTCAGACCCACCATCCTTCCCTAGCCCACTGCTGGGGCTGTGGTTAGATGGGTGTGGTTGGTTATCTTCCTGTCTTTCCAGGGCAGGAGTCACTTTGGAGTGGTGCTGGCTCCTGCTGGGGCTGCTTGCACACTGCCAGGCTTGTGGCACCATTTTGGATGGACTCTGGCCAATGGCCTATTGGAGGAGGCAGGGCTATAGGAGAACATGGGGCAGGGGAAGGGTGAATGTGTGGTAGCAGCAAGGTCCTCCCCCATCCAGTGTGACAGAGGACCTGCAGCTGCCTGGGAAAGCTCCTGCCTAGGCTGCCAGGTTGAAGTTGCCGTTAGAAAGCTAGGTGGAGAGTGTTGGTGATGTGTTGGTTCTCACAGGCGTCTGTGTATTTAGGCTGGAGGTGGGGGAGGGAAATGGCACCTGCCAGCTCTTTTGTTCTTGAAGAAGTCTTCCAAAGTTCCCTGCCCCTTCGGCACAGACTCTGATGTTAGTAAATCAATCACCTTGCCATGTAGCCCAGTAATTTTTCAAACTGCTGCTTGTATGCTATATCCCAGTGTGGCTGCTTGTTGTGCTCTATTTAAGGGCAGGGAATCTGCTTCTTCTTACCCTACTGGATCTCCCAGAGCCAAGTCCACTGATTTTTAAAGTTCTAAGTGCTAAGCCCCACTGAGTCTAAGAACTAGTGAGGCCAGGTCCCTCTGATTTTCAAAGCCAAATGTTACATGGATTCTGCTTCCCAGTGTGGATCCCTTGTCCTTGGGGTTCCTGGTGTGGAGTTCTGTTCCTCTCCCCTCTCCATGCAATGGAGTCCATCCCTCCTGCCAATAGTCCAGGGAGTCTGTTTATCTGCGCCCCCCCCCCCCAATCCCTGCCCTTCCTGCCTTCTTTGTTGTGGCTTCTTGTCTACGTTTAGCTGGGGGAGTCATCCTGCCAGTCTTCTGGTCATTTTCTGGGTTATTTATACCAACATGGGTGTTATGTAGGTGTATCCATGGGAAGAGGTGAGCTCAGTGTCCTCCTCGTCCACCATCTTCCCTGGGAGTCTGAAAATCATTTTTATAGGTTTCAGAACATCTGTTCATAAGGTCAGCTGAACAAATAAACCTGCGCATGAGTGTGTTGTTCAGGATATGGGTGTGTTCTGTCCCTGTGAATGCTCAAGAGAGCTTCTGTGTTTGCAGATAAATTTACAAAGATTTAAACAATATCCACTCTCTCTCTCCCCTGGTGAGATGATCATTAATTAAGGAAATGGAGGCATCGATCTGCTTGATGGCATTCCATCAGCAGAGTCATGGCCTTGAAAAGGCAGGTTAAGATTTTCATTTGTATTTCTGGGATGGTTCCCAGTTGGATGGTAGTATTCTGATCTCCCATGTTACCTGTCAGAGGATAATGGATGCCAGTAGTGGGAACAACACACACCCAATAGGTGTTCTTTCATTGTAATAATGTGATTGGAATCGGGTTTGTGGTGCCAAGTTGAACAGGATTAGGAAATCAATTATGTCTTTGAACAATAAGAACAAAAGGTGGGTGTAAGGAAAGGTAAAGAGAAATAATTCCTTTATTCTGAAATGAAGAAAAACAGCTGCATTTCCATTACTGTGATTCTCTCTCTCTCTCAAGAATCACAGATAGAATTGGTAATTTTCTGTGTGCTTTTTCCATGTTGGCCCACAGTATGTTTCCACATTTAGCGTGGGCAATGTGGCACAGAGGCAGCAGCACCATCCTAAACCAGGATGCGGAGCACGAGTCCAAGTTGTCCAGGAACTGCTGTGTGAGCTTGGAGAGGTCAGTTGGTTTCAGGGGTCTTCACTTTTCTGTTTTGTAAAGTGAAGAGGTTGGTGGTAATCAATATCCCACACCCCTCCCCCCGACCCTTCAGCCTCATCCCTTGTCTTGTTTTCCTTGGCGTGGTAATGTGTATTATTGCACATGAGTCAGTTGAGAAGAGACCCTTACATTTTCAAGATATATGCCGGTGTCACTGAAAAACACATGCCATCCCCAAAAGAGTACTAGTTGTTTTTTTTTTTTTTAACAGAATGATTTATGATATATTTTACTGAAGTGAAGATTGCCAGTCCTACTGATGAGTGAGTTTTGATTGAAGGAAAATCATGTTTAAGAGATGTAGATTTGTGCCTTCTGTTCTCGTTGTCGAGATGGAAATTTTGAAGGCATTTAGTTGTGTAGTGACTTGTGAATTTTTTCACTCTTCTAAATATAATGTTCAAAAAAAAGCTCTATGCAATATGAAGTAAACATGTGTTACATCTTCAAACGGAAACCTCGGCTACAGAATTTTATTCTGTTTGAGGATTAGCACCAGTTGTTACTTACGCTCTAACAGGTAATCAGATAAGAATGGTTTTCTCTTGAGTCAAACCAATGGTCTGTCATCTTGTAGATCCTGTATCCATCCCTCCTGAGGGCTTATATCACACAGGAATACCCAGAGGTGATGTAAAAGAATGTTTTCTCTCTTGGTGTCCACTCTCAGATTATAAATAGTCCAAATACTAGGAGTTTCAATTTTTATATATATTTTTTTTTTAATTTAAGTGGGACATACTTGCATTTCATTCCAGGCCTTTTCATTTTTTTGCCTTATCCTGGGCAAAGCAACCTTCCTGAACCTTGCTTTCAGTCTGTGAAGCTGAGACCCCACTTCCCACCTCGCAGAATTGTCCTGAGATTTAAGAACGATAGTAGGTGTAAAGGTCTTAGTGCAGTGGCTGGCATGCATCAGTTCCTTCCACTCTAGTGTTTCACCTACGTCTTGCTTACCATTGCTCATGAAAAAAGGGTTGCCTTTATAGTCCCATATCTGGGCTTTGATGAATATATCTGTTTTTTAGACGTATCTGAAACCGACTTTAACTTAAACAAGAGACTTATTGTAAAGCTACCAGGAGCTCATAGACTTGCTTCTTAGGATGGAGATACTCACCTAGATACTTCTTAGGATGGAGATACTCACCAGAACCAAGGAGGTTCCTAATGGCCAGGGTGTAGAAAAGAAGGAATGGGCTCATNCAGGAATGAATAGGTGGAAGACCTAACTACTTCCTCTGCTCTTATCTCTCTCTCTCTCTCTCAAAATTCACAGTTGAAGGGAGGAGGAGTCAGATTGGCTGAGGTTGGTCACATGACTTCTCCATGGCATTATGTAGCATGCCGAAAGGAAGGCCCCGTTCCCTCATATCCTGTAATAGGAGGGGAATTCCTGGAATTACCTTTCCACGACAGTACACACAGCATAGTGGTGAAGGACGTGAAGCTTCCCTTAAGGAACTTGAGGTACCAATAGGAAGGGGAAATGCATACTGGGTAATCAAAGTAGCAAATGTCAGTGACGGCATATGAGTGCTCATGCTGTCCACCCTGACATGTTTTTACAGACTCTGAATCTATCAGTTCTCAGTCTTTATCTTGGTAAACTTAAGGGTCTTGATTGATTTTCGTTCATTCTCCTAAGACAGCCTTTTCCCTTCCCCTGTGATGTTTTAATTGCTCGTCCCTGGACCTTCTCCAAGTCTTGTTAAGTCTTTATTGAGCTGTAGCAATCAGAGCTGCACAATGTTTGTGGGCTGATGTGGTATGATTGGTTTCAAGGAGAGGATAATGTGTTTGGTTTTATGTTCAATATCCTTAGTCAACACTAATGTTATTTATTGGAGGATAATAAGTTTCATTTTTATATCACTTGGGCATCCAGCAGTGTAAGCCTTGCTGGCACTGGGGAGAACTAGCATTTTAGAAACAGAGGAGCATGAATAAACAATGATGTTATTTGGCGCTACTTGGTAGAAAGGGAAAAAAGTTAAAGATTCACATTTTCTATACACTCTCAATACATTCCTCCACCCTCTCCCCCAGCAAATCTGTTCTTTGAGTGTAGAAACCCTTTCGTTTGGGACTTAGGTCCATATTTATTTGGTTGTCATGCTGCTTTTCCAAATATATGACCCTAGACAAGTCACTTTAGCGTTGCTGAGTTTCATTTGTTTTCAGTGAAATAAGAATAATAATACCTAGCTTGACAAGATTATTAAAGCCATGGCAACATACTGGGGCACCTGGTTGTCTCAGTTGGTTGAGTGTCTGCAGTCCACTCAGGTCATGATCTTGGGGCCCTGGGATGGGGCCTCGTGTTGGGCTCCCTGGTCAGCAGCGAGTCTGCTTGTTCCTCTCCCTCTGCCCCTCCCTCCTGCTCGTGCTCACTCTCTCTCAAAGAAAGAAAGAAAATCTTTAAAAAAAAAAAAAATAAAAGCTTTGGCACATGGTAGAAATAAAATTTCCATGTCCCATTTTTCTCTTCCCCTTGCATCAGAGAGAGAAGAGAAATCTGAAATAATGGAAATCCCCTGACTATATTGGGGTTAGTCAAGGGAGACTTTACAGAAGAGGTGAGCCGAGAGCTGGTGTTTGAGGGAGAGGCATTGTGACTTCCCCCAGGGAAGGAGTGAGAGCATGAATGGAAAAGTGTCAATGTGTCTGAAAATTGGAAGTCAGGAAGATCAATCAGTTTTCCTTGTGATCGTTGGAGTGACTGGCTAGAAGAACATGCAGGAAGGTGCTGAGAGGCCCATAAAGGAGATGGCGTTTGATTGGGGAGGTGTCTCTGCCCCGGAGGCATCAAGTCAAAGTAACACTTAAGATGATGAATTCAGCCATGAGAACCTGGCCTGTTTCAAAAAGTAGATTGACTAGACTATTAGGCAATGAATACTTTCATTTCAAGTGTTTGCTTGTTATTAAACTTCACGCAGTACCTCTGATAAAGGGTGCTGACTCTATTAGTCGTCACAGGCTGTATTCTAACCTCTTCTCTGAGTTGTCTACATGAATTGTAACTTTGTGTCTGTCCCAGGGTTGCCAAATCCCTATAGAATGTTCAAGATTAGGGGCACCCGGGTGGCTCAGTGAGTCAAGCATCTGACTCTTGAGGATTTCAGCTCGGGTCATGATCTCAGAGTCCTGAGATTGAGTCCCATCTTGGGCTCTGTGCTAAGCATGGAGCCTGCTTAGGATTCTCTTTCTCTGCCTCTCCATGCTCATGCTTATGTGCTCTCTCTCTCTCTCTCTCTCTCTCTCTCTCAGGTAGGTAGGTAGGTAGGTAGATAGATAACAAAAATAGAATGTTCACGATCAGCTACTCTAATCTACTCAATTTTCAGATGAAAAAACAGAGGACCTGAGAGAGTGCATGAAGATGATGAGCTTCTGGAAGCCCCGTATAGTAGAAAAGCCATGCGTTGTAGATAAATTTCTGGTACTTTACTAAATGCGTGACCTTGGATATATTATCTGACCTTTGGAATCCTGATTTCTTGCCTGTATAACGGGGTCAATGATACCTGCCTGAAAAGGAGATCGTGAGGCTAACGTAAGAGGACACCTGACAGAAGGGCTCAATACATGTCAGCTCTTTCCCCTTTCTTGTGGAACAGACTCATGTTCTAGAATTTAAGGAAGGAGTTGTGCCATCCCTTAGGGGAAGGACACCAAGGGAGAAGTAGAATCAGAAGGAATCTAACGATAAATATGACCATGTTTTTTGCTCTGTTCTTGGTCCGCAGTCAGTATCACTTTGGGAAGGCGATAAACAGTATTTCCTCCTTTGTCATCGCATCTAGGGCTGGGACCCTTCTCATGACTCTGGTAGAGATTCAGGCTGACATTTAAGGGGTGAGACAGATGGCTGTCATCTCCATTAAGAATAACTGTACCCCAGCCCTTTCTCCGCAACCCTGCAAATGTGTTTGGCTCCCATAGAAGGTTTATGTGCTGGCGGTTCTGGCGAAATGATCCCTTACAGCCCAGGCACGTAAAGATTTGCCGATGGCCCTGTGGCTTTTTTTTCTCACCTTCACTTATTCTTGCAGTCTTGAAATTTATAGCCCTGAAGGTTACAGAGGCCGTTACGCAGAACTGAAGGAACTATTGAACTGGAATTTTTTTTTCCCTTTAATTAAAACCTCAAATTTTTTTCATTGAACTAAAAAGAACCAAAATTGAAAGCAAAGCATGATATGCTGTCAGGCACCGGGGCTAGAGAACATGTGTGCAAATTAAGCTGGATTTAAGTTTGAGAGTCTCCTGTTACCTGCTGGCTGTGGCCTCTGGCTGTGTGACTTTGGCCATTTGATCTTGACTGTTTCTACAGTCTGTTCCAGCATAAGGTTTTTGTGATACCATAAACTATTACAAACATAGAGAAAAATCTAGAGTGTAATATGATAAACGATCTCACCCACCATTGAATCTTCTCAAATCTTAATAAGTTGCCATCTTGCCATATGTATCTTCTGTAGGAACAGTCATCCCTAGCTTTAAAGTGCCTGTATATCCTTCTTGGATCTCATTCCGTGTCTTTTTTTCCCCTAGAATTTGATACCTATAATTTCCATGCATGCTTTTATACTATTATTGTCTTGTTTATATTTCTGTAAATAATATGTAGTATTGCTTGGCATGTTTTTAACTTTATAAAAGCAATATTATACCATATATATATATATACAATCACCATTTGCTTTTGTCACTCGTTGTAATGTTTTTGATCCATGTTCACATATGTAGTTAATTGCTATATAGTAACCCATTATATGGATTGTCCACAATTTACTTTCCTTTTTTTTTTTAAAGATTTTATTTATTTATTTATTTATTTGACAGAGAGAGAGAGAGAGTGAGAGAGAGACAGTGAGAGAGGGAACACAGGCAAGGGGAGTGGGAGAGGGAGAAGCAGGCTTCCTGCCCAGCAGGGAGCCCGATACAGGGTTCGATCCAGGACCCTGGGATCGTGATCTGAGCCGAAGGCAGATGCTTAATGGCTGATCCACCCAGGCACCCCTTTACTCTCCTTTTTTCCTGTTGACTACTTTTGATAATGGTGGATGATGTTGGAATTAATACACCAGCATAGGTCTCCTTCTGTGTGCATCCTTAATTTGCCTTGATATTGTCAAATGCTTTAAAGGTTGGAGTACCGTTGTTGCAGTTGCTTATTCCCAGATTTACTTATTTTTTATTTACTTCGTAGCTGCAACAACTGTTAAGAATCCTAAATATAGTATCTTGATTTAACAAGCATTGTACGTTCTTTTTGGTGATGTACTACACTAAATATAAAAATAAGAAAGATCTGAAAACCTGGTTGCAATGAATCCTAGCCTGTACATGAGCCATATGGACATGTAATTATTACCATATATAATAGAATGTCTGCTCAGTCCATCAGGCTATCATAATTTCCTAGTGCCACCTTAAGTTCAGTGGAAGCAGGTTACCTTAAAATCTTTTGGTGTTCTATGTTGTATTTTCAGTTTTTTACTTGGAGTGCTTCTGGCATTATAAGAAATACATATTACTTGGGATACAGATATATTTTAATTTTTAATAAATTTGCCTTCATCATGAGTCCTTCAGTTATATTCTTAAGCTGCACAAAATGTAACTATTACAAGAAAAAGGAGACTGTCTGTTGTCATTTGTATTTAATACAGATGTTAGCTGGTCAAATTTAGCAGGATTGAAACTAGAGTCCCAGGAATGGCTCTTAAACGTGGATTGTGGAAAGATGCACAGTCATTGGTTGAACAAGACAGCAGGTCTTGTTTCCAGTTTGTGTTGTCAGTCAAATCCATAAGACATGACTGGTTTGCCCAGCAGCAAGTTTACTTAGCTTTAAGAAAGGATATAGAACAGAGGGTCCTGAGTAAGCATAACCAACAGCATCGTAGAGGCCTCAGCCACCCAGACACAGCTTCTGGTGTCCAATCATAGTGGGTGGTTTGTTGTGCTGCCAAGGTCTTGGGACTGACCCTAGTGTGGAGCACGTATGCACAGGGAAGCTGGAGGGTCATGGTCCTCCAGCTTAAAAACCTTGAGAGTCCTCTAGTGTCTGAGTATCCAGTTCCCATTCTGAAGTTCAGCTGCAGGCATACCTAACCACATCTTCTGACAACTAAATACAGCATGCTCGGGGACAGCCTTGTATCGATAATCAGTACATGGCAAACCTGGTGAAACCCCTGCTGATCTCTAATGAGTACGTTTCCTCATTTGGTGTTGGAAAAAATGCAACCAGCAATCAAATATTCCTCAAGCATTCCCAGAGGCTGGAGGAAGAGATGCTAGCCCAGTCATTAACTCTTATTTGCTAGGTTGTCTCGGATTATTAAACCTCAGCAATTGAGGGAGTAAATGGAGAGAGAACATAGTAGGGATGGCACTTTTGCCTCCCTGGCAAGGAAACCTTTGCATATCCTTTTGGGCCTGTTGTGAGGTTAGCAATTTAATAGAGTGGTTTGAGAGCCTGGGTAGCTCTGTGTTCAAGTCCCGGCTATACTGCTTCTTAGGTATGCGTCCCTGAGGTAGGCGGAATAGTGGTCCCTGTGAAGGTATCCGCATTCGAATCCCTGGAACATGTGAATAAATGGGGTTAGAAAGCAAAGGGGAATAAAGGTTCCTGATGGAATTAAGGTTGCCAGTCAAATGATTTTGAAATGGCTTCATTATCCTGAATTATCTGGTGCCTCCAGTGTAATCACAAGGGTGTTTGTTTATGAGTTGAAGAGATGAGTGGAAGAGGGAGGCACGAAGGAGACAGATGGGAGCCTGAGAAGGAATTAGCTCGACATTGCTGGTTTTGAAGATGCGTGAATGGGACCATCAGCCAAGGAAAGCAGGCAGCCTCCAGAAGCTGGAAGAGACGGGGAAGTATCCTCTTCTGGAGCCTTCCTCACTGCCCCAAAAGGAATGCAGCCCTACATCACCTTCATTTTAGACTCGTGAGACCCATATTGGATTTTCGGCCTTCAGACTTTTGGCCTCCAGAGCTGAATGATCATAAATTTGCATTGTTTCAAGCCACTGAGTTTCTGGTAATTTGTAACAGCCGGAGTAGGAAACTGTGACAGTGCCCTTCACCTCTCTGTGCTTTAGTTTTTCATTTTGTAAAATGATGGTTATGACAGCGCTCTCCTCCTTTGGTGGGTGTAAGATGTAAGTGCTTGAGCAGGGCACTCTGCTTACTCCCGGGAAGACTCATTCTCTGGACTGCAAGTCAAGAGACATTGGTCACAGTCTCAGGCAAAATATTGACAATAGTAGCTTTCTGCCTTATCTTCCAGAATCCATGTGAGAACCAAATATTAACTTCTATTTTTAATTAAAGTGCTGTTCATGTATAACTTTTTGTTATAGTGTAACTTACACGTTTCAAATGGGCTTATTAGATTGTATGTCAAAGATACATGAAGAAAAGGCAAAACTACTACACAGGAACCACTACTTGATTATAGGAGATAGTGTTGGAGTAATCGATGATATTAATTCGAGTGACTAGGACTGAGTAATATGTTTTTCCTTTTAGTTCTTTATTTATAACACTTTCCATTTCCTGCTTCTGTGGTAGTAATTATAGTTCTTTATTCTAAATCCCAGAGATGGGTGTTATCTTTTAATTGCAACCCCTGCTTATGATGTCTGAATGTAAGCACGATTATATTTATTTAATTTGACTGGAGATGAAGTTGGAAGCATCATGTCTTTGGCGAGGATATAATTATCATACCTCCCTTAACGACATTTTGAGTGTTTGAAAAGGTATATTAATTTTCAGTAAGTGAGATGGCAAAGTTCTCAGTGCACTGTTTGCTGCTGATTAAACATATCACAAATATTTTTGGTCAATTTTGATTGAATATACAGTTGAAAGGTAAATTCGGGCAGATGAAATTAAGACTTACTCATCTTGTTTGCATTCTAAAGTCCTCCTTTATTGAGGCCAGCAGTACGTCAGGTAGGTACGTGTGCGTGTGTGTGTTTGTGGAATGAAAAGTGAATGTGAGGCTTTTATTATAATTGGTTTTCACTATTTGTTTTCAAAGACATGGCAGTATGTACTGTTATGGGTGTATTGTTTTCATGTTCTTACTTTCCAGATGACTCCTAGGCGTAGTTAAAGGGCACATTGTGTAGTGACAGAATTCAAAAATGGCTTTTTCCCGTGGAGAATTTATGAAGCAGCGGTTCATTTAGATTCTGGACCAGAAGCTTATCAGGAACACGAAGAGATGCTGAAGAAGGCGGCGTGGACGTGCTTTTCTGCATAGTCAACAGTGGTTCCATCAGAGCTCCCTTTGAGCTGTTGCAACTCCCTCTGAGGGCCAACTTATCACAAAATGGACTAACCCATTTTTCGGTCCAAAGAGAAAGAACCAAGTGGAAATCTTGTAGTCTTTAATGACAGGGTTTTGCAAAACTTTCAGTCACTGTTTTTAAACCATGTATCCACTGAGCAATGGTAGTCATTTATAATATTTGAACAGTTAAAATGAATATGACTCTAATGCCTTCCCTGACAGTTTATTTCTTGTCAGTTCTTCTCTCAACATGAAGGCCAGGGGGAAATCCGGTGTTATTTGACTACTAATAGGTGAAAATCCAAAAGTCAAGATCGAATAAGTACATGGAGTATTTTTTATTGCTGCAAATAGATGCTTTCTCTAATGTAAGAATAGGATTCCTTTTCGATGAGGTTGTAGGTTAGAAAAACTTAGTGGAATGTTTTGCTGTTCAGAAGTTGCATTGGGAAAACTTAAATTTGAAATTTGATAATCTCAAGTCAATCATAAAGAAAGTATCTCTTGATATTATACGGCAAATGGGAATTGGGTAATTTTTCAAGGACTTTTTAAGGAGTGGGTCTGAACGCACGCACCGCAGAGAGCACAGCATAAAGGCATTTTGTTACAGAAGTCTTGAAAAGTCAAGTCAATAAATATTTGAGAGTGTGTTTGCATTTTACAGCTACTCAGCATGTTTGGCACAGCCATAGCCAATAAAGAACGTTTTAAAAAGGAGGAAACGTGTCTTTAGAGAGGAGAAAGAATCCTCCCGTGACTAACTCTGTAATAGCAGTGTCGTAGGAACTTTGTGTCCAGGAGATGCTGGGTAGTTTTGAGTTGTGTTTCTGCAAAGTTACCAAACACCAGAAAAGTTCACAGGTAAGAAGTTATTTCATTTGATGGTCCTGATTCTTTTTTTTTTTTTTTTTTGAGTGACAGGGATAAGGGAAAGGTTTTAGAGACCATCTGCTGCTTTCACGTTTGGCACTGCAAAGGGAGAAGTCAATATCAGATTTTTAGATTCCAAGGATTTGTCCTACTTTTATGAAAAAAAAAAAAACACCTCATTATGTTTATAGTTGAAATTCTTAGCTTTGTAGACTTTACAGGATTAGATGCTAGCTGCACTGGGTTTCCTCTTTGGGGAGCCTCACAGATCTGGATCATTTCCATTCCATCTAATTTCATTCCTGTAGTTATAACGTCAGCGTCCTTCACATTGGAAGATTCTCCAGCTATGAAGCGAAGGACAGAGACTAAATACATATTGACCTTTAATCACCGTTAAAATGTCTCTGTAGGACAGACTGTCAGTTACCGGGTCGCATTTCTAGGGCCTCTGTCTCCTGCTGTACTTATCCCGTGGCCTCTGGACCCGCGAGCACCCACGCATTAACCCCCAGGCTGGAGCTCAGCCCTGGTGTTGAACCTGTCTGCAGTGAATCAATAAGGCTTGGCTCCTTGACTGGAATGGGCTTGGTGATCTTTTTCCAATGTTATCCTTCGGAATAACTAGAAAGGAGGATTAAACAGGAGGAGCAGAGGGCTCAGTGGTTCTCAACCTTCGTGTTTATCCTGGGGGAGATTTAAAAAATACTCTGCCTGAACCCCACAATAAAGATTCTAATTCAGTTGGTCTCCTCTAGGGCTGGGCATTGGTTCATTTTAAGAATTCCCCCAGATGTATTAATGTGATGTGTGGCCACGAAGATCTGGAAGCTGGATCAGACATACAATTGTCTAAGTGTGGTTCCTGGACCAGTGGTGTCAGCATCACTTGGGAACATTTGGGAGATCCAAATCCTCGGGCCCTACCCACAACCAACTGAATCAGAAACTTTTTAGGGGTAGGATTCGGCAATCTGTGTTTTAATAAGCCCTCCCTATTCTGGTGCATGCGAAGTTTGCGAGCTACTGGTCTAGACTAATCTACCAAGGTCAAGAAAGGGCTTGAGAGTATACTCTGCTGATGCCATTATATGCAACAGGTGGGTCAGCACAGTTGCACACTGACCAAACAGGCACCAACCGTTAGGGAGGAAGTAGAACGCAGAGATCCTTGCTGGCAACCCAGCATCCCAGGGGGGTGTGGTATCAGAAGGTAGTGCCTGATCATGCCCAGTTGTGCCTAGTGAGTGAGCTTTGAGAGAGGCAGTCCTGGGGTCAAACCTTGAACTTTTTTTAATAGCCTAGGTACCTAACCCTCTGAATCTCATTTTTCAGATAGGTAAGACAGGGATGGTCATTACTATCTTTCAATGTTGTTTTAAAAAAAGAATAAGAGCATGGATGAGGAATCTCCAGCCAGAGTAAATGTTCGGCACATGCCCAGTATAAAATGCATTCTCAAATTATTGATATTATTATTCTCATGCTAGAAATATTCATTACATTTTACATGGGTGTCACATTCTCCTCCCGTGTCCATGGCAAATATTATAAATTAACCCCAGAAATCTTCTCAGTGAGCTGGAACCTTGAGTGCTTTCTCATACGGCACTCCAGGCAACCAGTCAGATGATCAAACCTGGCCTTCAAGGTAAAGCCTGTTGTCCCTGGTTAAGAATGCCGAAATCTTCTGAGGGCTTTCCCTCTTCCTTTATTTATTTCCTGTCCGCGTTTAGGGAACACCTGACACGTAGGTACCCATTTGACATATAATGCTTAGGCACATGCATAATTTAAAATGTTCTCGTAGGCACATTAAGAGAATTATATGAAACGAGTGAAATAAAATTTAACCTTTTTTTTTAAATGCAATATGTCCAAAATGTTGTTTCAATGTGTAATTGATATAAAATTATTGAGGTATTTTACATTCTTGTTTATGGAGCTAAGCCTTGAAATCTGGTGTGCATCTTACACTTAGAGCACATCTCAATCCGGACTGGCTGTCTTTTAAGGGCTCCATAGCCACATGTGGCTCGTGGATGCCCTATTGCACAGCGAAGCACTGGATCCTCGTGTCAAGGCTGGAAACAAGGCGTGTCCATAACCTCAACTAGCTCACTGTGTATTCAGCAGTGCAGTCACAAGCAAATCATAATATGTTCCTGCACAAAGTGTTGCTTCCTCCCAATCTGGATTTGCATGAAGAACAGAGTAATGTAGTCTGTGTGAGAGCAGAACGCCTGACATCCCTTCAGGCTTTCATTTCCCTGTTACTACATCTTGCATGTCTGCCCGGAACAGTCGGCTCCACTTGGAGCCTGCAGGTCTTATGCTCTCTGGCCTCATCACTTGCTTTGAGTGGGGGATTTGACTCAGTGCTGCTGCAGACGAGTGTGTTTCTGCTGTCCTGCCTTGGCATTTGTCCATAATAACTCGACAGAATAGCCACTTAATGAGCTTATGCTATAATATGCCAAGTGCTGTTCTAAGCAATTCACGTAGAGGGTGATGGGGAACGCACCATAGGCTTCTACCACACTTAGAATACACTCCTTATGGCTAAAAGGACCTACATGATTTGACCCATAGCTACCTGGAAGACCTGATTTCCTACCATCTTCCAGTCGCCTCACTTCCCTCCTGCCGCCCCAGCCTCCTACCCCTTCCTTCCCCATCTGAACTCTTTATATTCATTTTCTCTCTGCCTTGAGGGCTATTGCACAGGACCATTGTGTGGTTTACTCCTTCATTTATGTGTCATTAGAGAAGCCTATCTAATTTAACACCCCAATACTCCCCATCCCCTCACTCAGCTTTATTTTTCCTCATATTAATTATCGCCTTCCCAAATTATATACATATTTCTTGTGTACTTATTTGTCTTCCCCACTAGAATGTGATCACTACATGCCAGGGAAATTATCTTTGTTCACCATTTTGTTTTCTGTGCTTAGAATAATACAAACACATAGCAGGTGCATGATAAATATTTGAATAACATCACATACATATTATCTCATTTAATCTTTTTCCAGCCTTTTTTACTAAAGGAAAGGAGTGTGAGAAGCCACACATCACTCAGTCAGTAAGTAGCAAAGCTGAGACTTTAACCTAATATTGTGTGTGTCCAGAACTCCGATTTCCAATTACTTCATTTTCCCTCCTCTAGGGAAGCTGAAACTTGTCTCTGACCTTTGTCTGTGCTTCTGTCCTCCTGTAAATTCTCCAGGAAGACCTTTTAGTTTTGTTGGGATGATTTCCTTCCTTCTCTTATATTCATACATTATTAGACCTCATTAACCCAAGGAACTGAATGTAGAATGTAGTGACAGGTTTCAACAGTGCTATCCACATAGGCATTGATGAGCCCGGGACCATCGTTTAGTTGATGTTGATGAAAATATATTTTGATTGCTGCAGAACTGTGCTGCTTTGGGTTTGTTTTGGTCCATCTATGCTAAGTGATAACTGAAGACTTTGCAGTGTAAAGACCGAGTGCAACAACTGTCAAGAAGTCATCCTTTCATACAGCTCACTTTGAGGATGGAAGTTGATCACAGAGGAGCAAACACAGTCTTTCCATGTGCTTTGCCTCATTTCAGCAGAGTTCCACAAATCTCCTTGAACTCTTGTTTCATATCACACCACGGGTGCAGGGCCAAGGATACTGTCCTAGTTACCTATTGCTGTATAATTGGCTACTTCAAACTTAGGGTACAATGACCACCATTTTACTACGCTCATAAATTCTGTGGGTCAATAATCTAAACAGGGCCCAGTAGAGGTGGCTTGTATTTCCTTGATATCTGGGCCTCGGCTGGGAAGACATCAGTGGCTGGAGAAGCTTAGACACCTAAGAAATGGAATCTTCTGAAAGCTTCTTTCCTCACATGTCTGGTGCTTAGGTTGACACTCCTTGAAGGCTGGGCTCAGCTGGGTCCATTGACTGGACTATGTATACATGTCTGGCCATGTGTCTTCAGCTTTCTACAGCATAGCAGTTTGGTTCTAAGAGATAATCTCTTGAGATGGGGCATCCAGGAGCTCACAGACTTCTGACCTAGCCTTGGAAATCATGTTACATACTTTATGCTACATTCCCTTGGTTAGATACATGTTTTTAAGGGCAATCCAGATTCAAAAGAAGGGTAATTAGGCTGGACCTCTTGATGGGGAATGGTGAAGTTACCTTGAAAGTAGCATGTTTGGGGCATTCTTGGAATTTCTTCCATAGACACAGAAGAAAATGATATTTTATACTACCTGTGAGCACTGGTAATTGATCACTAGAAGAGAGGTACATCAGATTTCTATCAGGCAACTTTATTTTTCTTTGGAAAGCAACACTGTCCTACAGCATACACATTATGTCTATAAGCAGGGTTATTTGCTCTGCCGTGTTTCCATCCCAGTATTTTACGGTTAGACAGTTTTCTTCAGAGTTCCGGGTAGTTGTAGAACCCCAAAAATTTGCAAGCCATCTTCTTCATAATGGAGAGACAAAGGGCCTCAGAAAAAGGGTCACTTTGGGGATGCTTACAAGACCATTACATAAAGCCGAAGTCTAACAACAGTTTTGCTTGTTTTATTCTCATATTGGATATTCCTGTTGGACCAGGTGTTTTAAAAGAAACCCAGAGACATTGGAACTCAGTTCAGTTCTTCATCAATTTTGTAGTTTAATGATGCATTTCTAAATTATCCCTGTGGAGCAAAATTAACATTTACTGAATCCATATTACTTGGCTGGGGTGCTACTAGACACTTTTTCCATGCTTTCTCAGCTAATCTTTCCAACAGCTCTGTGTGATGTGTCTTATTGTTTTCATTTTTGGGTGATGACACTGGGGCTCAGAGACATTAAGTACACTTGCTGAGATCCCAGAGTGTGCCAGTGACAAAGCTGGACATGGACCGAGGGCCTCTGCGGCATAGAGGAGAATAACAAAGCTCCTGGTAAAATCTTCCCATAATTACTGAGGAAGGGTTCATGGAAAATGCAGGCCAGCATTGCACTGTGATGATGGTGGTAGTGATCATGATGGTGGTGATGGTCTCTGCCATTTTTGGAGCACCTACTGGGTGCCCAAAATGATACCAGATGGTTTACAGAGTTTATTTTCATGAGCATACATTATATAAATGTTTCTTGAGCATCTCTTCTGTAGGAGAGTCTGTTCAAATGTGAGGAAACAGAGACGAAGCCAAGTTTTCTACTCTTTAGTCATAGTGTTGTCCACACAGAAACTGGAGCATGGACGTAGCCCAGTCTCTCTAGAATGTGCATCCAGTGCTGTGATTTGCATTCAGATTGGTCAGCCTACAAAGCTTTGTTTTTTCTGTACAAACTTAGACAAATCTGAAACCATTTCTTTCATTCATTAAAAAAACCCTGTTGTTTAGTAATAAAAGATGCATGTTTGTTGTAAAAAGAAAAGTTCAGAAGTATAAAGTGACTAAAATAAATAGTTTAAATGCCTCCCATTTATCCTCTGTTCACCCTCTCCCGAGTGTAAACCACTGGTAATAGTGTAACATACATTTTATAGACTTTCTATGTATGTACAAATATACATAAATGATTAATATACATTCTATGTAACATGCCATATTTAATATATAACACTGTATATCCGAGTAGAAAGGTACTTGATTGAGTTTCTACTTTGTGTTTTGTTTCTTACTGCTATGGGAAAATTGAAAAGGATGGAAACTAGTTCCCACTCCTCATTCCTACCTTTTCTCTGTAATCCACATGCCCATTCTGCTCATAACCCTACTCAGGGCTTTGAGTGAAGGACAACTTTCAGTTCTGGAGACCCAGTGACTCTTTGCCAATGGGCAGAGTTAATACACATTTTCAAAGAGACTGAATTACACAGAAGGAGCTGGGATTATAGGGTTGGTATATGAGGAGGTCAAAGGGGTCCAAGCTAAAGTTGCTACACCCAGAAGAGAGAAGATGGAGACCCATAAGTTCTTAAAGGGGTGTCTTCCAGAGTGAGGCCAGTTCCAATGGGGAGATGGATTTGTGGTGTAGCTAAAGAATCAGGTCCCTGATAATAGGGTACCTGCTCTTGCAAAGATCTTAGCACCTGAGCTTCGGGCATCAGTAGGACTTTGAGCTGCCTTTTTATGGATTATGGTAGTAACCAGTGTGCAACTCCATCTACTCATGAACTTTTGTCTAAACTCCTGAGAACCATAGTGCGATCCTGCTGAGTACAAAGTGGAGTGGAAAGTAACCAAATAATGAATGAGATTTAGTGTCCATTCCATCAAATGGGGAGATTTGAGTTGTATTTATTTTGACTTAGAAAGATGTTTCTTGAATTCAAGCACCATTTTAGATTATAGATTACATATGTCCTTGGGCCTAAAGCATAGATTTTCAGATTTCACATTTAGGAACGTTAGGACCATCTTGTAATTGATGCATACATATTATACATAATTACTTTATCCCTCCCAAATATTACTATAAAATAGTATTTTCAGGGGCGCCTGGGTGGCACAGCGGTTAAGCGTCTGCCTTCGGCTCAGGGCTTGATCCCGGCGTTACGGGATCGAGCCCCACATCAGGCTCCTCTGCTATGAGCCTGCTTCTTCCTCTCCCACTCCCCCTGCTTGTGTTCCCTCTCTCGCTGGCTGTCTCTATCTCTGTCAACTAAATAAATAAAATCTTTAAAAAAAAATAGTATTTTCAGTTCAGGTAATATGGCATATTCCTAGGGTGTTAGCAAAATAATTAACATTCCTTATACCCGTTTCATCTGAGAGTGATTTCTGATGCGTCTTTACATCCTCATCCTAAAGTGTTGATAGAGAGGTAAATGTTAATAATTTTTTAAAACTTTATCGAGATACAGTTTTTATAGAATGAAGTTTACCTCCTTAATGTGTACGATTCAGTGGTTTTAAGTAAAGTTGCACAACCATTATTATAATCTGACTTTAGATCATTGTTATCATCCCAAGGAGAAAACCGGTGCCCATTCACCATCTTCCTCCATTTCCGCAAGCTTAGTCCTAGGTAACCACTCATCTGTTTTCTGTCTCTATGGATTTGTCTATTGTGGACATTTCATTGTAAATGAGATTACATAGCACGTGGTCTTCTGTGACTAATTTCTTTCACTTAGCAAAATGTTTTTGAGGTTCATAACATGATACATGTTGTAGTACATAGAAGTACTTCATTCTCTTTTACTGAATAATATAAAATAATATACAAAAATAATATTGTACGGATGTACCACATTTTCTTTATGGATTCATCAGTTGATGAATATTTGAGTTGTTTCCACCATCTGGCTATTATGAGTTTCATTTATATGAACATTTCTGTGCAAGTATTTGTGTGGACATATGTTTTCATTTCTCGTAGATATATACCTTAGAGTAGAATTGCTGGAACATGTGGCAACCCTATGTTTAATAGTCTGCAGAACTACCAAAGTAATTTCCAAAGTGGCTGAAATGCTTTATATTCCCAACAGCAATGTAGAAGGGATCCAGTTTCCTTACATTCTTATCACTTGTTGTCTGTGTTTTTTATTCTAGTATGTGTGAAGTGGTATCTCACTGTGTTTTTTGCTTTGGATTTCCATAATTTCTAATGATGCTGAGCATCTTTTCATGTGCTTTTTACCCATTTGTATATCTTTTTTGGAGAAATGTCTATTTAAATATTTTCCCCATTTTCCAATTGGTTTATTTTTTTATTGAGTTGTAAAGGTTTTTTATATGTGCCTAATTCAAGTCCCTTGTCAGATAAATGATTTGCAGATATTTTCTTACAAGGCTTAGATTTTCTCACAATCCTTAGTCATTCCTTATGAAAGAAATGGCCTGCCTCAAAGAGAGCTCCTGAAACCACATCACTTTCTCCTCCTCCCACAAAGTCACTGTGATAAATACAGCAACGCATCAGTACCGGTTGTATTTCATTTTTGAACTCTTCTGAGTTATCCTCAACTGCCTGTTTCAATTTTGTCTTTCTTACCTTATTTCTCTTGGACCTCTCTGCAACTTTTGATGCTACAGGCAATCATATTCTTTTCCTTTTTTCCTCACTCTCTTTTCTCTTTTTCTTCCTTTTGTAAATAGTAAGCACATACTAAGTTTCAGAAGTTCTGCTAGGCGCTGGATCTAAAGTAAAGAAAGATAGAGGCGCCTGGGTGGCACAGCGGTTAAGCGTCTGCCTTCGGCTCAGGGCGTGATCCCAGCGTTATGGGATCGAGCCCCACATCAGGCTCCTCCGCTATGAGCCTGCTTCTTCCTCTCCCACTCCCCCTGCTTGTGTTCCCTCTCTCGCTGGCTGTCTCTATCTCTTTCGAATAAATAAATAAAACCTTTAAAAAAAAAAGTAAAGAAAGATAAATTTGAGATACATCCCCAAGCATTTTATGCTATGGTAGAAAAGGCGTATATTAGTAAAAATACCAATACACTAATAAACATAAAATTGTAACTGATTACCCCTATGAAGGAGAAGTGCCGAGTGTCATATGAATAGGTTACAGGGGAAACTTACCATCAAGGAAATCAGGTGTTCTTTTCTGATGAGGTGAGGACTGAGTTGAGATAACAAGAATAAGCAAGCATTAACTAGGCGTAGAAGGAAGAACCTGTGAAAGTATCTGACCCCAGGAAAGGAGATAAAGACAGTGTGGTTGAGCAGAGCAGGCAAGAGTGAAAATGAAACAACATGGTGCTAGGCAGTTAGGTGGAGGTGAAACCATGATGGGACCAGGAGGACGGATATAGTAACAATGTCCACATTTTGAGACCAAAGTGAAGTAAAAGGATGGAAAATTTTAGCAGGTATGGCAAGATGATCAGATTTGAATTCCTAAAAGATTGTTCTAAATGTAATATGAAGAATAAATTAAAAGTGGGCAATAATAAATATGGGGAAGCTCCATTAAGAAGCTACAGCACTAACTTAACTGATAGCAGCTTAGATGTGGGTGAGATTGTGGTGATTTGCATGAGGGTGATGGCAATGGAAATTGGGATATAGGAATGAATTTGAGAGATACTTAGAAAAATCAAGACTTGGTGATGGATTTATTATAAGGGGTTGAGGGAGAAAGGGGTTTCAAGAATGACTAACAATGACATTTCTCTAATTCTTCTGTCATGGTTTGACAGTGACTGTCTTGGTTCGAATCTGCCACCTTAGAACCCTGGCCCACAGTCTCTCTGTTCCTCTTACTTCATATAGAAAATAAGGATGATAATAATTCTTACGTCATATGAATGCTAATATATTAGAGCAGAGTCTGTCTCATAGTATGTGCTCAATGAATGTTACTTATGAAAAGTTCCAATTATTTTTACTCTATAGAAAAAAGCAGAGGAGGAAAGTGACTAATTTCTTAAAAATTAAATATATGGAAGACTTTCGATTCTGACCAAGACAGACTAGCTCCATTTCTCCCAGGGCTTTTCTCCTACAAAAACAAAAGAAAACAAAAAAACCCTTGGATATCACACAACAAATAACCAGGAAGACTCTGAAAGGTGAAAGGAAGGTGAACTACCTGGGAACTTTGGGACTTGAGGAGCCACAAGGAGTAAGTTGCCCATTTTATTTTTGCATCTCGTATGTTCTAGTTGAGGAGCTAAAAAAGACTGCAACCCAAAACCAGCAATAGGCACATATTCTAAAAGGTCCAAGAAAAGCCAACTCTACTTCTTCTAGGGAAAAGGGGTATTAAAAGAACAAACAGAAAACCTTTTTGAAAATAGCCCCTCTAATTTAACCATCTGTCAATGGGAAACCTGCTTGGCAGAGAGAACCTGCTGTAGTAATGTCAGTGGGGTTCAGCGTGGACCTGGGCCTCCACTCCACCCAGCAGCTTGGAGACTGAACAAGGCACTGCAAGGCAAGGCTAATAGACACTCTACTCTTCCCAACTTCATCGTTAGTGGAGCTCACCAGGGAGCTGAACCTCCACCCAGTACTGACAAGGTATTATGAGATAGAACTAACATTACATTTAATAAGGAGAGACTGAACACTTTCTTTCTTAGATTGATAACAAACCAATGATGTCCACTCTCACCACTTTTGTGAAACATAGCACTGGAAGTCCGCACAGTAAGGGAACAAAATGAAAAAAAAAGCAGAGAGATCAGAGAGAAAGAAAGAAAACTACTTCTATTTATAGATGACATAATTGTCTATGTAAAAAATCATGAGGAATCTACAAAAAAAATTATAGAGATGAGTTCTGCAATGTCACAAGCTATGATACAAACACAAAAAAATCAATTATATCCCTATATACTAGCAACCAACATGTAGAAACCAAGATTAAAAGGGTAATATTATATACAATTGTTCCAAAGTAAAATGAAATGCTAGTTATAAAGCTAACAAAACATGTACAGGATCTGTATGCTGAAAATTACAAAACACTAATGAAAGAAATTAAAGAATAAGTAAATAGGTAGACATACTATGTTCATGGATTGGAAGACAATGTGATAAAGATGTCAATTTTCTACAAACTGATTTGTAAGTTTAACACAATCCCTATTAAAATCCCAACAAGACTTTTTATAGAAATAAACTTAATTTAAAATTTATGTAGAAATATAGAAAAACTAGAATAACTAAACCAATTTTGACAAAGGAAGAATAAAGTGGGGGAAATTACTCTATCTAATACTAAGTCTTTCTATATACTTCCTGTAATTAAGGCAGTGTGGTGTTTACAGAGGAATAGACACATAGATCATTAGAACAGAGTAGAGAACTCAAAAATAGACCAACATAAATATAACCAGTTGGTTTTTGACAAAGGTACAGAATCAGTTTAATGAAAGAAAAGTGGCCTTTTCAGCATTTGGCAGTATAGTAATTAGAGAAGTATAGGCAATAAATAATAAATAAATAAACCTCAACCTAAAGTTTACACCATATCTAAAAATTAGCTCAAAATGTGTCATAGACTTAAAATGTAAAACTGTTAAAAAAAATAGAAGAAAATCTTTGAGAGCTAGGGTTAGACAAAGAGTTTTTAGACATGACATTAAAAGCACCATTCATAAAATAAAAAATAAATTGAATTTCATCAAAAATAAAACCTTTTGCATGGCAAAGACTGATAAGATGAAAATACAATGTATAGACCGTGAGAAGATATTTACAAACCACAGAATAAAGGCCTTATATCTAGAACATATGAAGAATTCTCAAAACTTAACAGTAAAATAAAAATCCAGTTATAAATGGGTAAAGGACATGAGCAGTTATTTCACCAAAGACAAGCCTAAAATGAAAAATGAGCATGTGGAAAGATGCTAAACATCATTAGCTATTGGCAAAATGCAAATTAAGAACACAACGCAGAATCACTTACACACCCATCAGAATAACTAAAATTTTTTAAAGTGGCAATATCAAATGTTGACCATGATGTGGAGAAACTTGATGACTTATATATTGCTGATGGTTATATAAAATGGTATAGCCATTCTGGAAAATTGGCAGTTACTTAAAACATGAAACATGCATTTATCATATGACCTTGTATTTACACCCTTGCATATTTATTCCAGAGTAATGAAAATATATGTTCACATAAAAACCTGTACACAGATGTTCATAGAAACTTATTCATAATAGCAAAATACAGGAGACAATTCAAGTGTTCTTTAATGTGTGTATGTTGAAAACACTGTGATGCATTTACACAGTGGAGTACTTTACAACAAAAAGAAATGGACCATGGACGCATACAACAACCTGAATGGAATTCCAGGGAGTTTTATTTAGGGAAAAAAAAAACCTAGCTATAAAATTTACTTACCCTGTGTATAATTCTATTTATACAACATTCTCTTAATGACAAACCTATAGAGATGAGAACATGTTAGTAGCTGGCAAGGGGCAGGGCCTGGGGATAGGTAGTTGTGGGGAAATGGTAAGTTACCTGAACTTATACACAGGATAATACTGCTTACAACTATACACTTACATACACACCCCTCAAAATGCATGTAGATTTTAAAAATGGTGTAGACTGAATAAGGTTCGTAGACTAGTTAATGGTAATTTACCAATGTCTGCTTCCTGGCTTTCATGTTCTACAGCTGTGTAAGATGGCACTATTGATGTAAGCTGGGACTCTTTGTACTACTTTTGCAACTTCCCCTAAATCTGTGATTATTTTCCTTTAAAAGTTAAAACTGTACTTACACTGTGGCCAACACGTTGGAAATTCCTTTGGATCATACAGTAAAGTGGAGTTTTGGAAAGAATGCAGGAGAAGAGATGAAGAGATGGATAGGAGTTTGAGTTCCAGACATACAATGTATTATCTATGTACTTACACTTCTTAGGTGCTTCAAATCCCAATTTCCTCATCTATAAAATGTGATTGGTGAGATGGGCTTAGCATCTCCCAGTGGGGGTCATTGTAATAATTTCATAAAATAGATAAGAGATTACTTTTTTTTTTATAAGATTTTATTTATTTATTTGAGAGAGAGAAAGCATGAGGAGGGGAGGGTCAGAGGGAGAAGCAGACTCCCTGCTGAGCGGGGAGCCTGATGTGGGACTCAATCTCAGGACTCCAGGATCATGACCTGAGCCAAAGGCAGTCGCTTAACCAGCTGAGAGCCACCCAGGTGCCCCAAGAGATCACTTTGGACAAAGGAAAGCCACAAGCCAGCCAGACCCCAGGCATGGAGCATTTGCAGCTGAAGTGACTGTTACAGTAGCTGGTTTGGGTCCCAATTAGTCCACTAAGGAAAACAAGGTGTTAATGGATAATGGCTATTGATTACATTTGATCGCAGTGTTACAGAGGTAGATTAGTCTTTCTGAGCCCTTCTGTGGAAGGAAAAGGAAAAAGAGGAGGAGAAGGGACCCATGTGATAATGACAGTGCTTCGTGAGTGCTCAATAAATATTAGCCAGCATTCCAATAATTATCATCATCAGTGGAGAAACAGCATGCCACCACAATCATTATTCTTTTTCCTGAGAGGTTGGATACTCCAAATACCCTGTAATCAAACCCAGGTCATACAGCAACAATTATAAACATACATCCTTCCCCTTCCCAATCTTGTCTCTTGTTTCTTGGGGACCATAATTGAACATAAGCAAATATGCATTTGGGTCCTCAAAGAGGTATTCTTATTTAATTGTCTTCAAAAGCTTGTCTCTTCCCAGCCTTTCTACCTGAACTACCAGCCTATAAAGGAAAGAGAGTGTTTTCTTAACCAATTTTAACTACTATCCAACAATTAAGTCTGCTCCCAGATAATTGCAGTAGCGATGGTAATAGTAATAACAATAATAAAACAGCTTACATTTATGGAGGGAGCATGTACTAGTTGCAATGTGCTATAAGCATTTTACCTATATTAACTAATATAATCCTCACGACAACCTCGGGAGATAGGTTCTATTATTATCCACATTTTCCACCTTGGGAAACTAAGACACAGATTGTCTCAATAACGAGTTCACACAGCTAATAAGTGGCCAACCCAGGGTCCCCTAACCAGGCTCCATGGTTCTGGAGTCTGTGCTCTCAACTGCTTTGTCATGCCACCTCTCCAGGTGCTTGTCCTGCACCTTTTGCAGCATCTCCAACAGCTGGAAGGGAATTTGATGTTTTTAGAGACCATTTCTTCTACCATTGTTTCTGTCCAACATAGGTCAGATCTTCCGTGGGAATTTGGGGCTAGTATAGAAAAAGGCCTTCTTCCTTTCTGGCTTTATGGAAACATTCCCATATGTCTTGGTTTAACTTCAGCCATGTCCAGATTTGCTTCTAAGTGCTCAGTGATGTGGTAACCCTGCTGTCCAGTGTCACAATTCCGAGCTCCCCCGCTTACTGGTTTTGTGATGTTAGGCAAATTATCGAATGTCTTTTTATCTCAGCTCCTTCATTGTAAAATGAGCCATCATCATATGAATCATAGGAGAATTAAATGATGTATGTGTAACATTTAGCTCAATGCTTGGCACACTCCGGGCTCAGGACCATTATGTGAAGTCATGATAGGCAAGGGGAAGATTGTATGAAATATGGTACAGTTCCTCTCTTCAAAGTTAATTAGTTAAGACATTAACGATAAAACTGGCAAATATCACCATGTATGTGATTGCCTCCAAGGAGGTAAAGATACCAAATTTGGGGGCGCCTGGGTGGCACAGTGGTTAAGCGTCTGCCTTGGGCTCAGGGCGTGATCCCGGAGTTATGGGATCGAGCCCCACATCAGGCTCCTCCGCTATGAGCCTGCCTCTTCCTCTACCACTCCCCCTGCTTGTGTTCCCTCTCTCGCTGGCTGTCTCTATCCTGTCAAATAAATAAATAAAATCTTAAAAAAAAAAAAAAGATACCAAATTTGGCAAAAGTTCCAAGATGGTGTGGAAAGCAGCTATGCTAGGCTTTTATGACAAAAGAATGGGCATGAAATGGTGTTTGAAGACGGGCAGGGGTACAGATAGTCCAGTAAAATTGGGAGACTCTATATTGAGTCACGGAAACAAAATGACAAACTGGAGAGAGGTAGGAATGAACTCCTACCTTTGCAGGCCAGTGATGGGGCCACCTCAGCAGAGTAGAGGGTTTGCTTCAAAAATAATTGGAAGATAAGACCAGGTAGGATGGATGTAATAATTAACTCGATGAGGGCAAGTGTTTTACTATGTATGCATATAAGAAACCATCACATTGAGCACTTTGAATTTTGAATAACTTACAGTTTTGTCAGTTATACCTCAACAAAGCTTGGGGGGGAAACAGACCAGGTAGGTGAGGGTGGACCAGATGTTTGGGATGTTGCATAAAACCATACCTTTCTTTCACCTGTAGTGCCCTCGGTGGGCAATTCTGACTGAGAAAACCATGACCATTTTTAAAAGCCCAGTTCAAATACTACCTTTTGCAAGACCTTTCTCCCTATTAGCAGAAATTGCTTTCCTCCAGGGGACTCTTACTTCAGTTTATCTTTATTCCTCCTATCTAGCATGACCACACATGCCAGCTTACGTCGGTTATTCTGAGTCATGCCTGCTATTCCAGTGCGATTATTAACAGAGTCCCCGTTCAACTCTAAAATATATTGTTTGGTAAAATATAAGGTCACCTACTTACAACCCTTATCACTTCTCCCTTGTGTTCTGCTTAGTTGCATGTTGAGGTCTGGTGGCTCCTATTAAAATGTTCATGTGAGCAGAGACCATATCTTCTCACCTTTGTATCCCCACCCAATACAGACCCTAATCATTATTAAATGAATTTCAATATTGAAAACTTGGGTGTCGAAGTTTACACTCCTAGACTTTTCTATGTGCCCTGGTATTGTACCTGCGTATACTAGGTGCTCATAGATCTGTAAATTTGATCTGACATCCATGGGGTTATGCTATTTCTGGAGCGTGCTGGAGATGGCATTAGCACAGACTAGAAGTGAGTCGTCTTAAATCTCTTTGCCCTACTTCCTAACCTGTGCACATTTCTCACTGACCATTTGGGGTTGGTCTTAAGGCCAAAAAAAAAAAAAAAAAAGTTTGTTTTTTTTTTTTTTTTTTAATCCAAGGTGTTAAATCAAGAGTCATATGCTTGTGTGTGCTCAACTGTAATTGCACATGGGTGGCTAAAACAGCTCTACTTCGTAGAATTCAACCCTTCTCATTACCGGGTCTCTGTTAGAAAATTTGGAATAAAAATGAATGAAGATAGATGATATTTCAGTTGATTGCTACATTGATCTAACAGTACACTGTATAAACTATATTGAATTTTTAGTGTTGTTCAATTAGTGTTATTTTGGGGAGGTTTCTAGGTGGGATTTCAACGCTTGTTTTACAACCTCTTGTGAGTTAAGTAAACCCATTTGAATTTTCTTCTTAAAATTTCTAAGAAGTTATACTAGCAGGTGTTAGAGGGAATAAGGGCTAAACTTTCATACTGTTTATTGACAGAGTAGCTGTTTGGATGACTGTTTAAACTTCCTGATTATGACGGGAAAGTGTTGTTATCTGTGAAGTCTTGGTTTCTAACTGGAATCTTCCAGTCCATTTTGTAAACTGTTAGATCTGCATCCCCCAACATCTTTTGGGCTAAGGATGCCACAGCTATTTGAAAATATACAACCATGTGGCCCAGGGTTGTATGCTGACCCCTGTGAACTTGGGCTGCGTGGAAAACTAGAGTTCAGGGTCCCGCTGAAGGCCCTTGAAGAGAGATCCTAAGAATAAATCCCTTTTGGACTCAGCACAACCCCATGCTTGCCAGCATTTTCTGTGACCAATGAAATTCCTTTGAAATTCCTCGTTAGTAAATGCTTCTTTGCCAGGTTATATTAGTTGAGACTTCCTCTTCAGTTTTAAAGAAACCATGGAATCTCCCACGTGGGATTGTTTCTTTTTCCTTCTTTAACCTTAGAGGAAGTTTTCCCAACCTTGGTGCTGTTGACGTTTTGTACTAATTGATGTTTTCTTGGGCTGGGTTTTCCTGTGCATTGTAAGATGCTTAGCAGTATTGCTGGCCTGTATCCGCTAGATTCCAGCAGCACCCCCTTCCCAAGCCATGATAACCAAGGATGTCATCAGACATTGTCAGGTGTTTCCAGTGGGGAGGGGATGCAGAATTGCTCCCTGTTGAGAAACATTGCCTTGGAGCATTGATAGAAACCTTAGCAGGACATGGCAAAGACAATGCCCTTCGAGCAGCACTTAGCAGTCATGTGACTTGCATAAGACACTGACTTCTCAGACCCTTAGTTTCTTTACCTGTAAAGCGGGGATAATGAGATCCATCTTTTAGAGTGGTTGAGATTTCAAACGCACCAGGCGTAGAAACTGCCAGGTACATAGGAAGATCCCCATACCTGCTAGTCCCTGTCACTCTTACTTGGTAAGTCCCAGCTTACTTTTCCAACCTTTGCAATGGCAACTTACGAAAAGATGTCTCTCTGTCTTTCTCCCCCTGCGAACAGAGCACGATGAATGTGGCAGCGGGCAGCACAACTGTGACGAGAATGCCATCTGCACCAATACTGTCCAGGGACACAGCTGCACCTGCAAACCGGGCTACGTGGGCAATGGAACCGTCTGCAGAGGTAGGCTTGCTTGGTGCCTTAGGGGTGAGCTGAGAGCAGCTTCCCTGCCTGGGCTTCCGGTATTTATGGGGCAGACCCTTTTCGCCATGATGGTAGCTGAGCCTGGCCAGGGTTCCGTTCCTGGTCTGTCACCTGGTGAGGGCACTGGGCAGCAGAGAAGAAGAAAAAATGCTTCAAGTCTCCATTTTGGATTGAATGCAAAAGGTATGCCTTTGGGTCAGGGGCATGGTTCCACAGCTGTGTATGGCTCTGTTTGGCTTTGCCTCTCGGCCTGAGTTTGTGAGGGACACTGTGATTGCTGATGTGGGCTTTTATTCCCTGTGAGCTTTGCTCAGAGGGTGAGTGGGCACTGCCCGTGGCCATACTCGAGGTGTCTGCTTGGGTAGGAGGCTTCAAGTCTCTCTGTGTGCAGAGCAGTTCAGCAATTCAGAGGCAGTGCCTTGGCTGCCATCTGCATTTAGAATTAAAATTAAAATTGCTCCTGATGGTTTATGAGAGCATTCAGAATCTGGTCTCTGGCTCCTCTCAGCTGGCATCTCTCTTTTCTCTCCCCCTCGTTCCTTCTACAACCAATATATTATTCCTACTATTTCTCAAGCATGCCAGCCACATTCCCATCTCAGGGCTCTGTGCTCGCTGTCCCCTCAGCCTGGATGCTTGCTTTCTTCAGGTCTCATGCAATCCTTCAACAACCAATATATTATTCCTACTATTTCTCAAGCATGCCAGCCACATTCCCATCTCAGGGCTCTGTGCTCGCTGTCCCCTCAGCCTGGATGCTTGCTTTCTTCAGGTCTCATGCAAGGGCCCCCTTATCACGGAAACTTTCTGTGGCCAACTCTAAAATAGCACCCCTATTGCTTCTTGGCCTCATACCCTACTTCATTTTTTCTTCACTAACACAACATGACTGAACATGGTACATTTATGTGTTTGCTTCTGTATTGTCTGCCCCCCCATTGGGATGGAAGCTCTCTTAGAGCAACCACTTAGTTTTGACTCCCTGGTCTGTCCCCCACAATTAGAAGGATGCTTGGCACGTTGTAGGCACTCAGTAAATACGTGTTAACTTACTGAATTAACCAAAGAGGAAAGTGACAACATTACATTGGAAAGGGGGCAAAATGTACATAGAACAGGAAATAATCCTTTGAGTTAGGTATTATTATAATTATCCCCATTTTAGAGGTGACAAAACTGAGGCACAGAAAGGTTGAGTAACTTGCCCAAGGATACACAGCATATTATCAGTACTCCTCTGCAGAGAGGACATGCTGATGAAGAGAGAGAACTAATGTACAATGACTAAGTAACCATATTCATGCACTCGATTGGGGAGAATTTTTAAAAATTGACTTTATTCTTGGTGCCCTGACGGAGTGGGTGACTCTGTCAGTTAAGGATCTGAATCTTGGTCTTGGCTTAGGTTGTGATCTTGGGGTCATGGGATAGAACCCCGAGTCGGGCTCTACATTCATCGTGGAGCCTGCTTAAGATTCTGTCTCCCTCTGCCCCTCCCCATTGCACTAGCTCACACACTCTCTCTCTAGTAAATAAATAAATCTAAAAAAAAATTGATTTTATTCTCTGTTGGTGAGGTTGGGGTAAACAGATTTGTTTATTATTTGTTTACATGACAGTGTAAATTGGTGAAACTTTTTAATGGCAATTTGAGAAAATCTATCAACGTTTAAAGAATGAAGAGTAACAAAAGGATTCTCTTGATTTTACCTTTTGAAATGTATTCTAGGAAATGCACATGTCATGGAGGGGGAATGTGCACATACAGTGATGTGTTGTGGCATAGTTTGTGTTCACTGGAAGCCAGAAAGAACCAGAATATAATTTATTTCACATATCATTTCGTGGAATAGAATACAGTGGTTTAAAAGTCTATGTATGTACATACACGTGTGCCTGCACATATGCACACACTGTAAGATCTCCGAGACATATTTTTGAGGAGAAAAAAAATAAATCTGTAGGACAATACCTATATTATCATCACACATCTGATTTATTATTTACAAATATCCAAATGCATACTTATGTCAATGCAGAGAGACTGGAAACATGCAAACTATTCATTTTCTTGTCCATGGGGATGTGTGTGTGTGACAAAGAACATTGACCTTGGGGCGCCTGGGTGGCACAGTGGTTAAGCATCTGCCTTCGGCTCAGGGCGTGATCCCGGCATTATGGGATCGAGCCCCACATCAGGCTCCTCCGCTATGAGCCTGCTTCTTCCTCTCCCACTCCCCCTGCTTGTGTTCCCTCTCTCGCTGGCTGTCTCTCTCTCTCTGTTGAATAAATAAATAAAATCTTAAAAAAAAAAAGAACATTGACCTCAATGAATTCAATGTTGTTCGCATCTTTTACAATGGGAATTTACACATATAATATCTGTGTGTGTGTGTTTTTTTAAATTCCTTGAGGCAAATAAAAATGCTAGTGCTCAGCTTTTAAAAGAAGACTGAAGATACTTCCCAAGTGAAACAAAAAACATTAATATTGATATAATTCCGTGGATTATGAAGCCCACTGCTGGTACTTGCATGCTAATGCTAGGAGTCTGAGGAGCACATAGGGATTTGACGTTAATGCATTTTTTTTTCAGACTTATGTTACCTCATAAAATAACATTAATTGCACTAGTCCAGTGAGTTTGTGTTTACCAAACCCTCGCATGCCGTTGTGATTAGTGGCTTCACCTTTGTGGAATTTGAAAGTCTGTTTGTTAAAAATATGAGTTGCAATAGTGTTCCTGGTATCCACAGGCTCCGAAAATACATCTACCCTTGAAAGTTATGAATCAAGGGCGATAATTTTCTTTAACGTGGTTCTCATGGTCACTTGTGTGGACATCAGTAAGATAGGGAGAACCTCATGTTTTATAAATGTTGCCTAGGGGGGCGTGCAGTGCAGTTGAAGAATTGGACCGCCAGGTTTCAGAGTTTGGGGTTAGACAGGATTTCCTTGCTGGTGAGTTGTAACTTCTTTATTGTTACATAGTAAAATTGGGTTAACATCACCATCTGTGTTTTTCCAACAATGTTATTGCAAAGAATTCTTTAAAGAGCGTATATATATCAATGTGTTTTAAAATATCAAATGCTGTAAAATGTAAAAACAGTATCAGTCATGGTGCAGTGAGTGAGGAGAAGGAGGAGGCTGAGGAGTTGGCTCGAACCTCAGCCTTCTGACTGAAGTACCCAAATTTGTGTCTCAGTTTCAGGGCACACGTTTTATAGTTCTTTTTCCAACTGTAACTGAAACATTTACGGAGTGAGTCGGATAAGGATAGCTAGACAACTTGAACCAATTTTTTTTTAAAAAAAGATTGTATTTATTTAGTTGAGAAAGAGCGAGAGAGAGAGAGCTCGCGCGTGCGTGGGAGGAAGGGCAGAGGGAGAGAGAGAATCTCCAGCAGATTCCCTGCTGAGTGTGGAGCCACAGCTGGGGAGCGGGGCTTGATCCCATGACTCTGAGATGATGACCTGAGTCCAGATCAAGAGCTGGGTGGGTGCTTAACTGACTGGAGACAGCCAGGGCCCCAGAAAGATCCTTCTAAGTGAGAGAGAGAGAGAGTGAGCACACAGGAACAGTGGGAGGGGAGAGGCAGAGGCAGAGGGCGAAGCAAACTCCGCTGAGCAGGGAGCCCTGGTGGGGACTAGATCCCAGATCCTGGGATCAGACCAGAGTGGAAGGCAGATGCTTAATCTTAAGGGACTGAGCCAGCCAGGTGCTGCCCTTGAACTATTTTTTTTAATGTATAAAAGCTCTTCTAGAGGTGATACTGTTAATGGAATTGACTACATCTGCATAGAAATAAACACCATTAACACTATTCGCAAGCAAAACACAAGGCAGCAATTTCTCCAACAATACTAATTGGTGTGAATTCTTTCAGATGGGCTTTCCTGGTGGTCAGTGACCAGGGAAGATGTTTTTCTTTTGTTTTGTTTTGTCTTCATGTGGATGGTAAATACTTGTTCAGTTTCAACAGTTACCAGTAAGTGCAGGCTGCCTTGCTGAGTGTGTTCCCATATGTTACCTCATTAGTTCCCACTGTATCCCTGGGAGGTTGATGGCATTGTTGCAGCTAACAGGTAAACCTTGAATAACACAGAGCTAAATCCAGTTTAACCTGGTAAGTGCAGCTGTCTTTAGTCCCCTTCCTTTATCTTTTCTGTGTTTCTTCTCTTTCCCCTTCTTCTTCCCTGGCTATTCATTATTTAACACTCTGTTTGTTTTCTTTTAACTAGAGGCTGTAAAGAAAGCAGAAAGGGAAGAGAGTAGGAGGGCAATCTATAATTTTTTAATTTGCTCCCATTTCTGATAAATAGACTAAAATACTTTTGAAACTATGCAAGATTTGTTGCTAAAATTTGGGGCTAAATGGACAAAACCCTTGCAGACTGTTTCAGATCTGAGTTGCACAACCTGACCTGAGGGTCGGGGCTGTCTGTGGGAGTGTTGATCTGCTTGCCCAGTCCTGCACGAACCCGGACCCGAAGGTGGGCTTTGGGGGCCGCTGCCAGTTAGTAGGTGGTGGACAAGGCCTTCTCCCTTGTCTGTTCCTTAGGGCTGGATAAGATGTGATGATCCTTGAGAACATTCTTGTTTTAATGACTGATAATATTGACATTTATTTTATAAACATAGAGTCGGTGTGAATTCTGTGTCTGGAGCATAGTTCTGGGGACCAAAAGAGTAAAAGGCACATAAGACAAGGTTTCTGGAGACGTCACCATTTAGTGTGGGGGAAGAAGATTTGAACAGATGCTTCCCACCCAATGTAATTATTTACAAAATGGTATTGTCTCATGTGAAAGAGGCTTACAAGAAATTACTCAAAATATATAGCCATGTGGAAAGCATTACTATGTGTTAGTTAGGACTCCTTTGGTTGCAAATAAGAGAAAACTACTGGCAAGCCTGGCTATGAAATTGTCAGAGCCCAGAGTAAAATGAGAGTGGGGAGAAAAAAGTAGGAAAAAAGGAAAAGTCTTCTGTTGAAGAGTACTAAAATATAAAGCCTTCTGCCTTTCTCTTGTAGTCTCTTTTTCAACTTATCATGGTGGTATCATGGTGGTTTTTATTTGCTATTTAAAGTCACTCCCCAGGGTGCCTAGGTGGCTCAGTTGGTTAAATGTCCAACTGGTTCTCTCTCTCCTTCTACCTCTTCCCCCTCCCCCAATAATTAAATAAAATCACTCCCTTGGCCGTGGGGATACTCCTGAGGTGAGTGTAGACGCTCGGAGGAGCTTCAGGCCCTTCCCCTAACTTGACACATGCACTTGGCCCCCTGACTGGAGGGCTCCTCTCTGCCCACACCCATGCAGTGTGACCTGGCTGGGGTAGAGAGGTTGAGCCGGGTTTCTTCCCTAACCTTGAGCCCTGCACCCCAATCTACAATGGATGGGCAACCCAAGGGACTGCAGTCCCCACCAGTTCCCAGATCACCTGAGTGCTGCCAGCTTGGGGTGAGGATGACACAGGCGTACTTTACCTGGAAAACCCAGCGCATGCATTCCCACCCTGACCCTTCCTGTGTCTGCACAGGACCCTGCTGGGGACAGAGGGCAGTTGTTGCTGAGTGGCAAAGACAGAGACTGTGAGGGATCAGGGCCCAGGGGTCAGAAGACGGGAGAGCTGAGAACTCATCCTGGGGTGGGTGGGGGCAGGGGAGAGGCCATGGGAGGTAGAACCAGACATGAGCTAGGCTCCAAGCCCCAGTGCATGCTCTGTTGTCCCATTAGACCGCATTTACAAAACACAGGAAGGGGAAATTATTAAGAATGTTACGATGGTGGCACAGAGCATTAATCCCCAGATGAAGGGTCTTTCTGAGCTGGTTGCATGCTGGTGAAGCTGGGCAGGTCTGCTGGCCTTCGCTTTCCAGGTGTGTCATGTAACCTAGGGGCAGAAATGTGGTTGGGATTTAGGAACACATTTCTCCAGGAGCTCGAATGCTGATAGGACTGTCTCCTGCCAGCTTGCTGCCACGCTGTGGACGGGCTCCCTACTTCTGTCTCCTTACAGGCTGGCTCTGTGTTTTGTCCATGTGGTTAAGGATCAGATCCTCTGTTTTGTAGCTTCAGAAAGTTGGCCTTATCAGGCTACCTGAGATGATCTCTTGGGGACCAATATATTAATTTTTTTATGATAACTGTTGTGGTTTGAGAAGAGCCTAAGAGTGATACTCTTCCCCCCACCCTACCTGCACTGGGGACCAGTTGAGAGGCAAAGAAATCAAGCAGTGGAAACTAAAATGTCAATATGAGTACTGATAAAAAATTATACCGGAGAGCATGGCTTAGTTATTTGACAATACTATTCACAATGTTGAAACCCCAAGTCAGACTGATGTACTTATTCACAGTGGACCAAGGCGGCCCCGGGAGCTTCTCCACACAGGGCTTCCTCTGAGCCCTGGAGGGCAATAGAAGCAGCCCAGAGTGGGTGTTTCCTGTGTACCTCCTGACCCCTAGTGCATAAGCGAGGAAAGCACTGGGCTCTGCCTGTCCAGGTCTTCTCTCTCACTCACCAGCCTTCAGGGAAGAATGAGAGGGTCGGCCAAGGGTGATGAGGGAACCGAAGGCAAGCTGAGGACAAAGCAGAAGCTGACACCCTGCAGCACCCCCCCCCCCCCGCT